>NC_056725.1:1729688220-1729845720 GCF_019279795.1 Protopterus annectens
AGTAAGTAAGCAAATAAATAATTAAGTAAATAATGTCATGCTTTTAATTTTGCTTAATTTAATTTAGTTTGGTGTTTAGGTTCCCTTTGTAAAGGAACCATGGCAGAGGCTAAAGTCTTTTTTTTTATTCTTTAGTAACTGTAACATACTCAAGAAGGGCCTCAAGTATGATACAAGAGCTTTGATTCAGAAAGGTAATTTTCTGAAAACAAAGGCAAAATATATAACTAAATGTCTTGGTAATCAAAACCTTGAGGTGCATAATGAAGCTTATTTGTAGCTTGCTACTTTACCCACTAAGCTACATTAAAAGCCATTTAGAATATAAAACACCTACACTCTAGTAATAAATTAAGCTATCCAAACACAAAGCGAGTACCACCCTGTTTTGCTTATGATGTTTAGATCTTAAGTACTAGTTCTCTACTGAAATAATAAGAGCTACAAAAAGGATTACAATTATTTTCAAAACTCACTGTAATGCTGTGGAGGAGATTTTGTAGAGGGTGTTTTTCCCCTGCACACCATCATGGGGGACTGTGCGCTCACACTCCCTCATAGTTATATATACTAACTCTGAGATGGCTTTTCCTCAAAGTAAGAGGATATTCTGAGGTACCACAATGTTGGACTTGGTGGATATGGCACACACAAACACACACACAAATATATATATATATATATATATATATATATATATATATATATATATATTTATGAGTCTACTTCAGTAGACAAAACCTTTGCTTACCTGACATTGAAGTTTCCCAGATGAAAGCACTGACAACTTCAGAAGACCGACATCCAGAACACCGACCACACCACTTGGCCATCCTGTTGAACTTTGCCCCTTACAGCTCATGGTAGTGCGATGTCGGAGTTAGTATATTTAGTCAGGGGGGTATGGGAGGGTGAAAGCCCTCCCACATAGGGGGTGTTTGGAGTGAAGCCCCCCCACATCAGTGGGTTTAGTTTAGTTTCGTTAATGTTTTTTGTTCAGGATGGCCAAGCGGTTACTTACCTTGCGTGTGAAGTCAGTGTTCCATATGTCAGTCTTCTGTAGTTGTCGGTGCTTTCGTCTAGGGCAAGTGAGGGTCGAGTAAGTAAAAGTAGACCCATTATATATATATATATATATATATATATATATATATATATATATACATATATATATACACACACACACACACACACACACACACACACACACACACACACACACACACACACACACACACACACACACACACACACACACACACACACACACACACACACACACACACACACACATATGTTTCACAGTTATAGTCGTAGTGCTCCAAGGAGTGCAGATGCAGTCTGCACAATTTCAACAACAGCTGTTGAGAAGTCAGGAGCTGACATAGTTAAAAACAGATTGACATAAATAGCAGATGCACACATTTTTGTCATTGTAAGTCCTGAGTACCTTGTAACGTATATGCATTTTAATGGGCCATCCTAGCTTAAATGCCACAAATGTTGTAATGAACTGCACTCTGTGTACTAAAAACATTAACATATACAGAGACCTGTCTGGCAGTAAAAGAAAACCAACACTGAGTATGACTGTTATGTCTAAATGTATGTACTTAGTATGGCGTTATACAAATGTCATAAACATTTAAGGCCTGTATAATTTGCTCCAGGCAGCGATATCTTTGGAAAGACTGATATCTAAAGTAGAGACAGGCACAGGAGAAGACAAGTAAGTATTTCAGTGTAGGGAGTAAGGGGCTGTAGAGAGGGTTAGGATGGGTACAGGAATTTTTGAGCGGGGAGAATTTGGTGTGGTGGTTGGTTAAAGGGGATGTATGACTGTATGCAGTACTATGTTTATATTGTGTAAATACAATCTTTAATATTTATTAAAGATTAGCCTCCTTATCAGAACTGAACCAGCATCTAGTGAGGGTAAGAACTGATCACTAATGGAAGTGGTCAGTAGCTCAGGAGTTAAAAGTGTAGTGGACATGAATTTAGTGCCTAGTCTTCAAACTCAAACAACTCTTTCCCCCAAATTGAGCAATTCCAGGAGGTTACTTAAAGCGGACCAAAAATAGAGCTGAGTTGGCCCAGTGATGCATTGTACTGACTATAAATATGAGTCACCAATATTTAAAATTCTTTCCCAAAGTCCATATTAGCTGCAACAGCTCTGAAACAATCCCCATTCAGCCATTTTGGAAAAGACTAGAGTTGCCTTCTGAAGGACTATAAGCTGTACTAGAAATCAAAGTTTAAGTCATATCTCTTGTTGCTGTACTGGGCTCTGCCTTTCCCAGGAGAAAAATAAACTTAGATGGGTCTGAAACATTTGCAGCCTTCTTGAGTGAATGTTTTTATTAAAATGCCTAGCTATTAACTATGCTCTTTTCTATCAGTTTTCAGTATTGTCTTTACTATCTGTGGTAGGAAGTCTAATGTTTATGGCATAGTCATCACCTTAGGATCTTTTAGAAGGAATGACAGCATACCTCTTACCCTGGCTACCACAAATCAACATATAGTATACTTTCTGACAACCCGTAAATGTTTTACATGATAAGCTATAGAATCATGGAATCAAAGAAAATGCAAGGCAACTGGACCATGTGGCCATTTACACATTGTCAGCTTCCCTTAGACCTTATATCCTGTTCAAGGAACAATAGGCCAACCATGCCATGGAAGGCAGTGAATTTATGAATACCTGCCCAATTGTCTAATTCCTTTGTAAAGGAAGATAGTGTGTCACACTGCTTGACACGGAGCAGAAGTTTGTTTTTGAGAAGGCTTAATTTTTACATGAGACATCTGTCTCACCACAGTGATTTGTTTATTTTCTGAAACAAGTTCAAACCTCCCATCCTGGTGTTTGCTGTATTGTTTGATTGGCAGAGTATAACATGTCTTGGAATGCCAGATCCCTAATGCCCAGAAGGCAAATCACAAATCACTCCTAAGGAGTCAACAGGACACTAGATACAGGGACAAAGTCACCAGCCTCGCCTAGTAGCACAGGTCTTTTAAGCACACAATCTTTTTTTTTTTTCAGAAACCTTTGCAGTCTGCCCAACTGCTTGATGTATCCAGTAAAATACATCCCAAAGAGGACATTGTATTCCATGATGGCCCAAATCAGTGGAGAATATAGAGGGGTAAAGACTTCTCTGCATCTAGAGGAGATACCCATTGAGATCAGATGTGGCAGATGGAAGGATTTCCTAACCACTCTTGAGGCATAGAGATCAAAGGAGAAGGAAGTATCTGCCCATGTGCCAAGGTCTCTCATACCAAAGGCAACAATATAGTTTTTTTCAGCATTTAGTTCCAGACAATTTTTGAGCACCAGCTATTAACATATTTAAAGTCACATTACAGCTTCTACATATCAGAAGGAAATTTAAGTATGACACTCAGTTTACAATCATCTGCAAACTTGGTTAACCAGAGATCCCTGTTTTTGATTTGGAGAGCAGAGAAGTACATGCCAAACTACAGAAGTCCTATCATAGATCCTTGAGGTATCCCTCTGGTTACCTTCATGCTTTCTGAGGACAAAACTGTCACTGTCACCACAGGGTTTTGATGAAGTCTTGCAGCATTATAAATTAAAGCATCAATAAGGATATTTTCTATGGAGAGAGTGGTTGGTAAATGTTGTTATTAATTTCAAAGGAGAGACTGCTGGAAGAGGATGGGACAAGTTTACTGAAGGCCTTTCAGTAGTAGTAGCTACGGAAAACTGTGGTTGCTATATATCTAGTTTAACACTATCATTCTTTCTCATTGTGTAAAAAGAGGGCAACAACTGGCAGAGCATATTTTAGTCCTGTGAATGGTACAGTTCTAGCAATTGGTTTTTGTGCTTCAGTTGCTAGTAGATAGGAAATTTAACAATCGTGTTTAAGTTGTTGTAGAACCATAGTGGTTCAAAAGTCAGTATGTCTGCTCAGGAAGTAATACTGTTGCTGAGTAATGTTGAGTTGCTGCCAAAGATTTCATCCAAGAAGAGGCAAACACAGTAATTGCAAAGGATTCTCTGTGGACATATGTATATTCGAGTTCCTGATAGCATTCTTTGCTCAGATGTCTGATGTATACCATACTGAAATAATGAGATTCCCCAACATACAATGCAAACATTGATCATTATATATGCATGGTGTCCTAGTTGTTGTTGTTGTCATTATTATTATTATTATTATTATTATTATTATTATTATTATTACTGTTTATTTTATTTTTTACTCTCTTTGCCCCCACCTCCTGTCAACCATCTGCCCCCTCCCAACCAAATGGCTAATTCAATTCATTCCATATCACCAGGGTGTTGGTCAAATGGGTAGAACCATCATTTTCTCAACTATTAGATATGATTCAAGAGTTTTCTGATTAAGATATGCATTTCCCAGAGTCACTTGTCACATGGAGGCAAAGGAAGGCATGCAGTGGGATGTCCATGACAGTTTTTCCTCACTTCGGCAGGGGTCATTGTCAACAAGGAATGCTACCTCCTTCCCTTAATTATGGGAAGTGGTTTCTCCTGTCTCCACTGGAGAAATTGCACTTCCTTATATGCTCAGACCCACTGTTCCATAAACCCCTTGGAAGAGATGAGTCAACCATGTCCCCTCACATCTCTCCCTGCCTAGATACTCCACCATGGTTTTGCACCATGGAAGCAGGCATATATATATATATATATATATATATATATATTGGTTGTTTGTTTTGTTTTGTGGCTGGCAAGACAAAAATACACCAGTTACCCCACTGCACTTTGTTTAATTTCATTGTTTGGTTTAAGAGAACCTCAGGATGAACGTGAATGACAGTGAAGATGATACACTAACAGCAGTTTAAATATTTGTGGGGGAGTTAAGTAACATGACAGAATTTGATTGAAAATTGTGAAGTGCAAGAGAGAGAAAACACTGAAATATTCAAGCAAAGATTCTTATTTCAATGTAGATGTTAAACACTGTATGAACCAATCGTTATGTCTTCTTATTTCCTTTAATTAGTATCCCTCTCAAATTCGGTTCAGTCTTTCTTTGGAAAATCATCAACAAAGCACTTTCTCTTAAAACTAAATAAGAAAGTCAAGTATAAAAATACAAACAACTCAAAAGAGAATTACAAGAATCATTATTCCATTATAGTTATATAATATTATTTTTAAGTATGAGTCATTAAGAAAATTTTGAGACAGTAGCAATAAACAGGATAAACTATATGCATACAGTATACAGACAATATGTGGAGTTTAGCATGGATAGCTATTCATAACTGTATCCCAAAGTCTTTTTTTTTTTTTTTTGCTTCATTTAAGTTGCAAAGCAGTATTTCCTCATATGGCTTTTCAGTGAGGCTGGGGTGTTAAGACCACTAATAAACATTCACAAATGTTTCTGTATCATTTCAGCTTCTCAAACAGATAGGTTTGTAGGTTCATGGGTTCATAGGAGGTTAATAGGCTAGCGGCCCTAGAACCTTTACAAGCCTAGCCATGTTAATCACAAGTATCCCCAATTGTTCTTTTTTGGGTAGTTCACAGAACGAATTTATGAACAGAGCAGATCTGTGATCAACACCGGCTACCCTGTCCATGAAGGACATGGGTGCCACCCCAGGGGTGAATTTATGATCTCCCATCCATTTATCTAGGTTGCATTTGAATAGGGTCAGTGAGGAGCTTGGTTTTACATGAATAGAGAGTCTATTCCAGAAAAGCATCTGTCTCTGAGAGACTGTCTCTCCATCATGATCTGTTAATGTCAAAAGCTAGGCTGAGATCCCTAGAGTGAGTGACTCTTGACCCATTTGACTTGTGAATGTGCAACATTTCCATTAGGGCAGGGTTGGACATTGCCCTATGGGCCAGGCACAAGTTACCTCTCAGCAGCGTATAAGATGCAGAGTAAGGTGACAGGGCTTTCAGCCTGTCCACATAGGTCATAGTGTGATTATCCTTCTTTTCGTAGTGAGAAACTGCTGAGGTCTCTCCAGCTTCTGCAGGTGTCTGGTGAGATACATGCAAAAGGGTGCATTATACTCTATTTATGGTCTTATGACGGCCAAGTACAGTAGAGTTATAACATCCCTTGACTTGGATGCTATGCCCTTGCTTATGAGGTATGCTACATACAAGGCTTTCCTTACAACTGTGGAAACTTGGTGGTCAAAGCTGAGATTGCTATCAACCTGTGTTCCTAAGTCCCACAGCACTGGGTTGGAACTCAGGGGGGTGTGAAGACCCCAAGTTGGAAGGCTTCTTTTGAACTCTGGTGGGAGCATAGAGCTAAATTCAACCCATCCAAGGTGGGAACTACTGGTCGATAGCCAGATGCCAGACTAAGTCTCAGTGGCCATGTTGACATTAAGGTTTATATTGATCTGATTCTTTGGGAAGACTCTTCAGCTCTGTCTAAATGATTTAGTCATGTGTCATACCATTAGTGCAGTAAGCATAAAGAAACAGTTGATAACTATTAAGCCAGCAGTAAAAAAATGATCACTGTGAAGACACGGTAAAATGGAGGAGAGAAAAACAATAGGGCAACCTTACTGGTAAAATAATCCTGTTCTTCCATTAGACTGTTGAAGTCATCATATGATGCTTCTCTAAAGTTAGACATGTTCCACACATTTTTTCATGTGTATTGGCTTCATATCCTTTTTTGATATTTAGAAAACATTCCTTTAGCCCAGTTCTTGCCTTGAGTGCCTTTGCCAGATGCTTTATCTCCTTGATGCAGGCATGAGTAATGGTGTCCCATAAAGTACATCAGATAGCCAAGTAAGGGGGGGGGTCTTCCTCTGCATAAACTGCTAGAGTGGTTTAGTATCCTTGCATGTCCTTCTAGCAGTCACTCACTAAACTGGTCATCGGAATGTTTTGTTTAAAATAAATTTAGTGACACTGCAGTTTGAGAAAGCCACAAGAACACAGGTAAAGGATCAACACTTGAAATATGTGTATAACACCAGAAATCTTTTATAAATGGCTCATTAATGTGACACATTCACAGTACAGGAGCTCTGATACGAGACAGATGGCTTTTGTCACCTTAAGGTGTCAGAAGATAGAGGGGACTATGTCAGAAAGTGTATACTATATGAAGGGACACTCAAAATGAACAGGCTTATGATACAGAATAAGAAATGACGTGCCGTAAATGAGGGCAGTGCTCCATGTGTAACAATTGCTTACGATTCTTTCTTTTTTTTAAGAACCATAAACTATGAAGCACATTTATGAATGATATATATAATGTTACAAATTGGAATTAAAACATTTAACATAAAGTATTGGTATGTTTTGAATATGTATGTTTACTGGTTTATTTTGTGCAGTGTATAAGTCTGACAATACAGCACAAAAGATTAAGAGCATGAGTCACTTGTGAGTGTCATCCTGTAATTCTAGTTTGATTTCTACACTCTGCATTGTGAATCCAAACAAGTCTTTTAACTAGACATATTCCTGTTTAAACCCTGTACAAAGGTGTGGGTAGTAGGGTCTATATTATATATTCGAAGCTTCAAAATTTTGAACCTCATATGTTTGACAACATATGAACGAAACTTGAAACCTTGAATATATAATAAAAAAGTAAAAAAAAAAAAAAAACTTACCTTAACGCTCTGAGCAGGGGGGTCCCTCGCACACCCCTACTTAAATATACCAACTCCAAGACTGCGCTTCAGTGCAGAAAAGGGAAATTTCCCCATTCTGTGTGTATGGAGCCCTTGCCTTTCACATTCGAACTTTTCAAAGTTCAATGATATGTTGTCAACCATATGACATTCTAACTTTGAAATGTTCGACAATTTAATAGGGACCCAGGTATCTAACAGACTTATCAAGTTAAGATATTAATAAAAAGGTTTGCATACAGTGTGTGTGTGTGTGTGTGTGTGTGTGTGTGTGTGTGTGTGTGTGTGTGTGTGTGTGTGTGTGTGTGTGTGTGTGTGTTTGTATATATTTACACAAATGTAAATGCATGCATTAAAGTTAGAATGGAGCATAGTTCATTTGCAATCCAGGTCCTGAAGCTATAAGTGTAACTATGTAAAGAACTCCCACTAGACCCTTTAGAGATTGTAGGTCAAATCTTATTTTTTATTTTTCATTTATTTATTTATTGATTTATTTTTTGCGACTGGTTTTACTGTTTTTTTTTTCCAGAAGGCAATATGCCTGCACTGTCATTGTCTCATACTATGTGATTTCTGGTCATCACGTAGTAACATATGCATCTCTATACTTCAACTAGTACTACTACATTTGATCTTAGCCAAAATACCAAGAAGTGATTATGTAATTATCAAACTTCCTGGAGAGGTGAATAGCCATATAATGCTCTTTCATTTTCCTAAAAGCCTTTGCATCTGTCGTTCAGAAAAACTTAGCTCATGGGCATGTCAAACACAGCATGCCACCCATTGTATCATGAGCTACTATAAAATCAGTTGTTTTTCATAACATTGCCCTTCATTTAATAGCAAGCCTTACATCAGTCCCATTACCTCATTTTCTATTGACCTTTGTTAAGCTGTGAGTCCTGATGTCACCTGTTGAAGTTAACTGCATAGATGACACACTGATTTGTTCTGTTTTGGTTGTTTTGCTACAGAAACAAACATGTCTTTTATTTTTATCAGTTCTATGAATCAGTTGCAGATCCTTTCATGTTAAGTCCTCATAACTTAAAGTCTCTTGTTATGAAGTTTTCAGTTTTTCTGGATAAAGACCCTTTTGAACTCCATGCCAGCAGAAAAAAAGCTTACTAGAATGCCCCTCTTGTTTTCTTCAGGTGTTAACTTATACTGGAGATAGTCATGCCTGCTTCTTAATACATTCAGTGGTTTCCCATTAACGCTATCTCCCTGAGTTCACCCACCTTCTAGAAGAAAAATTATTCAAAAAGACAAGGAAGTCATGGAAGTCTTGCATGTTTGGTCTACTTGGACTGACACAGCCCCAAGTTTCCTCCCAGAGTTCATCTTGTTTGTTTAATGACTGAAAGCAAAGTAATTGTCCAACAACATTCAAAAATATTTTAAATGTGCTGATATAGCATTCTCTAAACTTCAACAAGATTGCTGATGTTTATATATATATATATATATATATATATATATATATATATATATATATAATTATTTTTGCTGCATTCAAGAGAAGCATTTTGGCATTTTATAATCATAACTCAAAAACAGAATCTGTATGTTTGCCCCAAGAATGATTTAATAATCTCTGGAAGCCCGAAAGCAGTCAATCAAAAATTACTTTTGTTGTTTTACTGAAGAATCTCAGTTGTCTGCTAGGATGGAAATAATTTGTTATTGCGTGTAGGAAAGCCAGGCATTTTTTCATTTCTTGAAAGAAATCTCAGTGCCTTGCACAGTTATCAATTTTTGTAATTAAGCAAGTCCTCTTAAGGAATGAAGACAACTCATATTCTGTGAAAAACTATGTACTGCATGAACTCTAAAACTGATAAACATATAATAAAGGTGCCTAGAGAACAATTTTCAGCAACTAGTGATAAGGTACTAAGTCACCCACAGTAACAATGCTTTTGTAGTTTTAGATGTTTTTTTCAAATATAGCATATACACCTTTTATTCAGAGATATGTATTAAAGCATGAATTGTTGGTTTCTAAACTGAAGATAACTTTAGGACAATCATTAAAAATGTCATTCCATTAGGGTAAAGCAGGAAATACAGTGATCAAGATACTGGGCTCTATAAGGTATAGTGACTTCAGTTGCAGAATATGGATCATATTATAATTATACTCTAATGTGAACAAAAGATGCAGGCAGTTCTAAAATAGACCAGGTGAATGGTGCTGGTGCAGACAGCTCTAAAAGCCCGATGAGAAGAATATTAGTGGGTGTGCCTGGCTTGTGAATTTTTTGCAAAACACAGTAGGACATGAAGAATTTGAGAAAATATAACTGGATTGTGAATTCTACCAGATGCTGTTAAAGAAGAAAATTCTGAGATGTACATATATCATAGATCTCAATTTCTTTTCTGAAGAATTAGAGTAAACTGAAAAATAATCGGAAACAGGGTCTACTTTAGCTTAGCGAATGATCAGATGATCGAACGCTGTTAGTTCGAACATTAAATGTCAAACCGCCAAAACAGCGAACGGCCGGAACAGCAAATTTTTTCCCAGGGAAATAAATCACTGGGCCGGCCGTGTTGTGCCATATCCTTCATTGTAGTGCGATCTCAGAGTTTGTATATTTAAGTAGGATGGGTGCAGGGGGCACAACCCCCCACGTGGGGGTGTGTGGGGGGTGAAGCCCCCCCCCCCACACTTCATTTAGTGTTTAATGTATTTTTTTTTTTTTTTTTTTTTTTTTTTTGGGGGAACAGCAATTTTTTTTCCCTGGGAAACAAAATCGCTATTCTGGTTGTTCGCTGTTTTGAGTTTTTGTGCTTTAGAGGTCGATATAACAATGTTTGATCATCTGATTGTTTGTTGTTATAAGTTCATAGGTTCATAGGTAGGTACTAGGCTATTGGCCCAAGGGCCTAAGTAAGCCTAGCCAACAAGGTTCCCTGGCTTACACCACCAAGAAAGTTAATTTCCTGTGCCCCTGTCAAGCAGAGCCACAGAAGTGACCCCCGGGGTGTATTTCCTATTTCCCATCCACTTATTAAGATTTTTCTTGAAAAGTGCTAATGAGGAACTTTGCTTCACGTAGATGGATAGCTTGTTCCAGAGTATAGGAAGTCTCTGGGACAGGAATCTATCCTTCAAGCATGTCCTGTTTATTGTGGTGACAAGGCTTAGGTCCCTAGAGCATGTAGCTTGGAGGGACTGGGATTTCTTAAGGTGTAGAATGTCCAACAGCTCTGGATTTAACATAGCTTTTTATGTTAGGCAGAGATCTCCTCAGAGTAGGCAATATGCTATAGAGTAAAACTGGAGTTTTTTGAGATGATCAGTGTAGGGCATCTGTTTGAGGCCAGTAATCCTCTTTGTGAGGTACTTCTGTGGCCTTTCCAGCTGCTGCAGTTGTCTTTTGAGGTACATTCCAAATGGGGCACTGTACTCTATAATGGGTCTAATGAGTGCCGAGTAGAGGAGAACAATGACCTTTTTTTTCCCTGGATGAGAACCCTTTTGTGATGAGGTGTGCCACATAGAAGGATTTCCTGACTACTGTGGTGATGTGATTATCAAAGGAGAGATTACTGTCCACCTGAGTCCCAAGGTCTCTTATCACACATTCGGCATTAAGTAGACTGCTGTTTATGTGGTAGTTCATGGGTACAGAGTTTTTACCAAAGCGTTTGACAATGCACTTTTTGGCATTGAGCTTGAGGCCATGCCCCTGACACCAGGCATCTGTCTTAGTGAGGCGCTTCTGTAGGATGTCCACATCATCTGGGGACCTGTCTATGGCTCCTAGTTTTGCAGTTATCTGTGAACTTCATTAGCCAGAGGCCTTCTGTGTTAGCCTGTACTTCAGAGAAGTAGATACCAAACAGGAGAGGTCCCAGGACTGAACCCTGTGGTGCTCCACTTGTCACTGGTTTGAAGTCAGATTTGGAGTCTGCAACTTTTACAGTGTGGGTTCTGTCAGTAAGCCAGTTGGCAACCCATCTTGTGATGTAGGTATTTATACCTAGTTTAGTGAGTTTAGCTATAATTCCAGAATGGGGGATGGTGTCGAAAGCCTTGGTGAGGTCAAGATAGGCTGTGTGAACCACCTTACCCTCGTCTACGGCTTTGATGACTGCCTCAAAGAAGTCGATCAGGTTCAGAAGGCATGAGCTGCCTTTCACAAACACGAACTGGATGGGGTCCAGAGTTTGTAAGTTACCAGTGTCTTTGTTTATGAGTTACATGATGATACATTCCATGGCCTTGCAAACAAGGCTCATCAGGCTAATAGGGCGAAAGTTCCCAGGATCAGTGGTGGCTCCCCCTTTGTAGAGTGGGATAACTGTTGCTGTGCACCATTCAGTGGGCAAAAAAGCCTGATGTGAGACTATGATTGAACATGGTGCTTAGGTGGGGAACTAGTTTGTTCTGAAGTTCATGTAAAATGCAGCCTGGGATGTTGTCCGGTCCCATAGATGCTGTGTTTTTGGTTTTAGAGAGTGCAGCTTTTACCTGCATAGATGTGATTATAGGGACTATGCATTCTTCCTGTATAGATATGAGCTTTTAGGGGGTGAGGTGGGGGGGTAAAGTTAGCACTGAACCTATCTGCCATGATGTTGGCAATATCAGTTGGTTCTGTAATTTTCATGCCGTTGTGCTGTAACTCAGAGAAGATCTGGGTGTTGCCATTGAGATTCTTGACATTGCTATAGAATGCTTTGTGGTTGCCCTTAGAATCAGTGGTAATGTGTTTTCATAGCTAGCTTTGGAGGATCTTATAAGGGATCTCAGCTTCTTACTGAGGCTGACCAGGGAGTTCCTCCACTCATGGGATTTTGCTCTCTTTTGCAACAGTTCCTTCCTTCTGTTGTAGAGTTTGTTTATGGCAGGGGACCACCAGGTTGGCTTCCTTTTTTTTGGAGGATAGCGTCTTGGTTCTGTTTGGGATAGCACAATCCATGCACTCGTGTAAGTGCTTATAAAGTGCATTTGTGTAGGATTCAGCAGTCATAACTGTATTGTCCATCTGCATGGGTGTCATGAAGTTCACCACTTCTGTCTTAAGAAGCATGAAGTTGGCTTTGGAGAAAAATGTTACCATAGTTTCCTTAATGGTGGGTGGGGAAGGGATGCGGATATCTAGGATGATTAGCTTATGGTCAGATCTGACCAATGAGGAGTTGATTTCAGGTGTGGAACACTGGTCACACATATTGGTAATGACTAGGTCTAGGATATTGTTGCCCCTGGTGGGGGTGTGGATAAGTTGATCCAGGGCTTTGGAATTTATGAATTCCAGAAAGCATTGAGTGAAGGAGTTGGTACATGAGTAGTTTTCCCAGTTAATGGTGGGGTAGTTGAAATCAAAACAAAAATACACAGAGCCAACATACAGTGTCCAAATAGAATTGTAATGAATGTTAAATCATTACAAAAGAAAAAAACAAACCAGTTTCGGCAGGAAACCACAGCCTTCATCAGTGTTGGTTACATACATAGTGGTGAACAAGGTTTATACACACACACATATAAAATCATTATTGATTAATTAGATTCAATCAAAGGTTTTCATTGAGACCAGGTGGGAATAATCCCCCAAGTATGATTATCCACTTTTTTTCTTTAGTATTAAGAATGGAGTGTAATCCAGTTTTGTTGTGCTTACTGCCAACTATTTTATCAATAATGATGAAAGTAAATTTGGCAGAAGCATGTTCTAAGTGGTGTTTGTACAAGGCATTGTTTTGCCTTTTGTTCTTGATGTTACTAATATGTTCAGAAATTCTGATTTTAAGTGGTCTAGATGTTTGTCCTACATAAAATGAGCCACAATGACAGGTGGCTAAATAAATGACCCAGTCAGTACTGCAGTTTGCAAAAAAACTCAGATCATAAACTACTGGGCAGTTTCTGCTTGAAAATTGTTTGGACTTATTGATCTTATCGCAGTTAATGCAGTGTCCACAAGGATAGCAACCTGTCAAGGGTTCCCCTGTTAGTGTAGTTTGGATGGTGTAAGAATCCTAGTGCCTATAACCATGTTTAAAATGATTGAAAAAGGAGCCCAAATTCTTGCCCTTCCGAAAGGAAAAAAGACATTTATCTGGTATGAGACTAGTTATATCTGGGTCATATTTGAGAATATTCCAATGTCTGTGCACACTATCTATCAGATGATTGGAATTCCTAGCATATGTGGTTGTGAATCTTAAGATAGGATCTTTGTTCCGTTCATGCTTATTGTATTTTAACAGATTGTCTCTATCATAGGACTCAACCATATTGCTGGCAGCTAGAACATAGCCCATACCATATCCCCTGGTTTTAAATCTGTTGATGAGGTCTTTCCTGTGGGTTTGATAAGAAGAATCATTTGAACAAATACGCTTCGTTCTAATGAATTGGGATCTGGGAATGTTGCGTATGACATGTGGTGGGTGGAAACTGGAGGCATGGAGAATGGTATTGTACTCAGGATGTTTTCTAAAAACCTCAGTAGATAATGTGTTGTCAGCTAGCTTGGTAACAGCAACATCCAAAAATTTTTGCTATACTTATGAGGTGATAGTCTGTGTCAGGCAGCTGTACAGGTTTTGTGTCAATGTGTATTATACAGGCTAATAATGGTTGGGAAACTCATTATTAAGTAAACCCCATGCATGGTTCAATGAATATCTGTCCTTTTACATAGAATCTTGTTTTCTAAAGTATTTATATATTTGAGTGGAACCAATGTGTTAAATATTTTTTGTGTAAGCACTTCATTGGCTTTCACATGCCTTTTTTTCCCCAAGTGGTTTATTTTTATTTTTGTTCACCCTTTCAAGCCTGAAACAGTTTATTTGGTTACATAGTTGGTCTGCTGTTTGGTGGATACTCTGGGTTAACTTAATAGTATTGACCCTTTCCAAGTACCCATTTGAGGGGCCACAGCCAGCAATATCTTTTTCACCATTTGGGCTGTAATTGTCCCCTTTATTTGAACTGACTCAGTATAATATTTGTTGTCGACTGATATTGTCAGTTATCATCCACAGTTATGGACTTTACTTCCTTTATAACAGGTCTATCCGCTGACAGGGAGGACCTGAGGATATTTGGTCTCGGTCACAATTCATCTGATAGAACCCAGACTATGGATCAGAGCAATTCTGAAACTAAATGCACAGTAGCATTTCAGAATCTATTTGGTCATCTCAAAACACTACGATCCAATATCTGGCATTCGAAATTATTTAAGGCCTATTTGGCAAAGTGTATCACTCCCAGAGGGTTGAGAATACGGATTCAACCCTTAGTCTCCAATCCAGATCAGGAACTTATGGACCAGTGGTCCGCCATCCAGCAGCAAGCCTCTATTTCTTTTGTTGAAACCCTATCCAAATTCCATGACAGAATCATTGATTCTGAGATTCAAACAGTTTCGAGGCTTGTGGGTGAACTTAAACCTTTTGAAGGGGAAACATTTTTTAACACACAGTTAAATAAAGTAGCTAATGATCTCAAAATTTTAGAGGAACAATTACGGACCAGGAAGTTGAAAAAATTCCAGAGGGATGAAGGGGATTACCTTAGCAATAATCCCTTTGCAACTAACACCAAACAGGTTAGATTCACTCCCAGGGCTCGGAGAACCCCTAAGAGGAAAAGACCTCGGTCCATTTTGGGAAAAAACAGGTAATCCACCGGTATCTTCCACTGAAGAATTTTCATCTGGCACAGATAGTGAATTTCCAAGTACATCCAGGTCACCTTCCCTGAAACGGAATCCAAACACTGTCCCTTTAGATTTAAATATAAATGAGGGGGGAGAAAACACAGGAAGAATTACCAACATAGACAGTTTACTGAAAATGGTCATGGAGAATTAGATGTTTCATCAAACAGTAATGTGCTCAATCTATCTGATTTTGTATTATCCCCAACACATCTGCTGGTCCTTAATAAAGGGTTGTCTTTTGTACCAGGCTTCATGGTTTCTGAGGATTTGTTGGCTCAGGATGTTGCCTCTTTTTGTAGAATTCTGAACTTGAGATTATTTTTGGGGGATTCTGGGCATGATATGGACGAACGATTTACATACCACAAATCATCTTTTGTTCCACCCATGCATCCACTGGTACAACAGTTTCAAAAAAACGTTCTCAATGACCTTCATTTTTTCGGTTCTGATATTCAATTTAAATCCAATAATATTTCTCGAGCTGAACGTGAAGCAATTTTTGAACTACAGAATAATAATAATATTGTTATCATTTCTGCTGATAAGGGGGGGTGCGGTTGTGATCTTGAACTAGTGTGCTTATGACAAAGAGGCAAACAGACAGTTGTCTGATTCCAAATATTACTCTCTGATGGGGATTGATCCCACACCCAGGTTTCAAACACAAATAGAGGAATTTATATATTGGGCTAGGGATGAATGCATCATAACCCATGACACTGCACAACAACTTATTGTCAAGGATCCATCCACTCAATACATATATTTCCTGCCAAAGATTCATAAGGATCCTCTATCCCCTCCAGGCAGACCAATTGTTTCTGGAAGGGGCTATATTACAGAACCTCTTTCATTGTTCCTTACTAAACATCTTAAACCATTACTGGGTATGATAAGATCACGACTACATGACACCACAAGTTTCCTTCAGATTGTTTCGGACAGCCAACTTGAGGAAGATTGGTTACTATGTACCCTAGATGTTTGTACTTTATACACCAACATTCCACACAAATCTGGACTTGAGGCCCTGGCTTTTTGTTTGAACAGGGCTAATCTATATCCATCTACTTTTAATTCCTTTTTGATAGAATCAGCCAGATTGGTCCTCACCAGTAATGTTTTTTCTTACTCGGACAAATGTTACTGGCAAGTTAAGGGTACAGCCATGGGGGCATCTTTTGCCCCCATTTATGCAGATCTCTTTATGGCTTTCGTGGAACACCATATTATTTATGACTCCACGACTAATACATTTTTACCATATATAGACATCTGGAGACGCTACCTTGACGATTGCTGGCCGGTTTGGACGGGTGAAATACAATTGTTACATGAATTTCTCACATATTTAAATAACAACATCTGGGGCCTGGTATTTACTGTCCAGTATGACTATCAACACATTACTTTTTTGGATGTTGCTGTTACCAAGCTAGCTGACAACACATTATCTACTGAGGTTTTTAGAAAACATCCTGAGTACAATACCATTCTCCATGCCTCCAGTTTCCACCCACCACATGCCATACGCAACATTCCCAAATCCCAATTCATTAGAACGAAGCGTATTTGTTCAAATGATTCTTCTTATCAAACCCATAGGAAAGACCTCATCAACAGATTTAAAACCAGGGGATATGGTATGGGCTATGTTCTAGCTGCCAGCAATATGGTTGAGTCCTATGATAGAGACAATCTGTTAAAATACAATAAGCATGAACGGAACAAAGATCCTATCTTAAGATTCACAACCACATATGCTAGGAATTGCAATCATCTGATAGATAGTGTGCACAGACATTGGAATATTCTCAAATATGACCCAGATATAACTAGTCTCATACCAGATAAATGTCTTTTTTCCTTTCGAAAGGGCAAGAATTTGGGCTCCTTTTTCAATCATTTTAAACATGGTTATAGGCACCAGGATTCTTACACCATCCAAACTACACTAACAGGGGAACCCTTGACAGGTTGATATCCTTGTGGACACTGCATTAACTGCGATAAGATCAATAAGTCCAAACAATTTTCAAGCAGAAACTGCCCAGTAGTTTATGATCTGAGTTTTTTTGCAAACTGCAGTACTGACTGGGTCATTTATTTAGCCACCTGTCATTGTGGCTCATTTTATGTAGGACAAACATCTAGACCACTTAAAATCAGAATTTCTGAACATATTAGTAACATCAAGAACAAAAGGCAAAACAATGCCTTGTACAAACACCACTTAGAACATGCTTCTGCCAAATTTACTTTCATCATTATTGATAAAATAGTTGGCAGTAAGCACAACAAAACTGGATTACACTCCATTCTTAATACTAAAGAAAAAAAGTGGATAATCATACTTGGGGGATTATTCCCACCTGGTCTCAATGAAAACCTTTGATTGAATCTAATTAATCAATAATGATTTTATATGTGTGTGTGTATAAACCTTGTTCACCACTATGTATGTAACCAACACTGATGAAGGCTGTGGTTTCCTGCCGAAACCGGTTTGTTTTTTCTTTTGTAATGATTTAACATTCATTACAATTCTATTTGGACACTGTATGCTGGCTCTGTGTATTTTTGTTTTATATTCCATGATTGGTGAGCCGTGCATTTGCCCTACGTGCTGTTGTATTTTTTCTTCTGAGTAGTTGAAATCACACATTATGAGGGTGTTTGGTTGAACCCTAATATTTCCCAGAATATCAAGAAAAGAGGAGTGGGAATCCTGGGGCATGGTAGGGGATCTGTAGCAAGTTACAATTTGGATTGCGGTCTTGCCCAGAGTTAGTTGCACTTCGATAATCTCGGGTGCATTATGCTGAGCAATTAGCCTGGAGGTGTGGATATCCTTAATGACTATGGACATGCCTCTGCCTTTAGTGTTTCGGTCTAGGTTAGGTGGCCTAAAGGTGTGGTATGAGTTATAGCCTGGTAATGCATGGGTTCTCTCTAGAGCCTTGAACCAGGTCTCAGTCACTGCACAGATATCGATGTTCTCCATTTTAAGGAGTGCCTTGAGTGAGTGCATTTTGAGATTTAGACTTCTAGCATTGAGTAGCATTACCCTCAGTTTTTGCTTGCCTGTTCCTGTTGCGCTGGTGAATTTATCAATTTAAACCTTGCCTAAAAAAGGCACTATAGGGACAGCAACAGCCTTAGCCAGTATCCGGAATCCCAGGAGCAACAGGTGCAGGCCATCTCTGGCAAAGCTTCATAGTCTCTCGACCATGTCGTCCCAGGCAGACAGATACTGGATCCCCTTAGAATGACACCAGAAGCTTAGCCAATTGTTGATGTCAATCATCCTTGTAGTGCGGTATCATTCTGGGTGATAGCAGGATGCTACTCAGGACTAGGGTCATACCTGCCTGGTCTACAAGATTGGAGAGCTCTTCCATGTCTCTTTTCATGTAGTACAGGGAGGTACATCTCAGGTCATTCACACAAACATGGACAATGACAGAGACATATTTGTACTTGTTGTGGAGTGACCTGATTGTGTGGGTTATGTGGTGGATCCTGGCACCTGACAGGCAGCTGACAGTAACCTTCTCCTTGTTTAGCCTGGTGAGTGGGACATCTAGTGCCTGACTATAGAGTCACCTATGACTAGTGTGCTGGCTATGTTAGTTTGCCTTATGGGCTGTGGTTTATTGGCACACTGAGTCTGTGGGCTATGTGTCATTTAAGTTGTGTTCGGGGGTGGAGTTTGCTTGTGTTTCTGCTTTGGAGGTCTCTGCTGCTTGAGCAGATTATTATTGAGTGCCTCTGTGAATGTTTTTGTGTTTGTATGTGTGGATTTTGGTGGTGTAGGTTTAGTGGGACTATGTGATGAGTGTGGCATGGTGCAAGTGTTTACCTTCTCCTCTTGACTGTCAAGTTCAGTCTTGGTTGGAGAGAGCTTTACCTCCAGTTTATCTAGATAAGTGCATCTCTCACAGGTTGTGGTGTTGGTTGGTAGGAGCCGATGGTTGTCTGTGTACATGAGGCAATTGCTACATTGTCCCAAGATTCCCAAATTCATCAGATAGACAGGAGAGAACACTGGGAGCTGACCCTTGGACATGCCTGAATAAAAAAATACTTTCCTCTAGACAAGTGAGGAAAGTGAGTATGAGAGCTGTTTTTCTCTAAGCAAGTGAGGAAAGTAAGTACAAAATCTGTTTTCCTCTAGGTAAAGAGGAAGGTTGAGTGCTGTAGTAATTTGTAGCTTATTTAGTGCTAACAACAAGTTCTGAACAAGTGCTGAGCACGAATAAGCAAATTCAAGTGCTAAAACTAAGAATCTGTACCTGAATCTTGTGGTAGATAGGCTACCTAGTACTTACCACTCCCACTGATAAGCTAGAATGCTTCCCTCCAACGCAGAAAGGCTTGTGTGTTCAGAAGCTTACAAACAGTCTTGGATACAACAAATCTGTATCTGGACTAGACTAGTTACAGGAAAGGTGGGAAACAAGCTCAAATGTGGGCTTTTAAACCAGAAAGTTGAAAGAGATGGAAAAATTGCCAAACGGCCAATAAATTACAATTTCTGGGCCAGAAACCACTCTTGTGGTAGATAGGCTACCTAGTGTTTACCACTCCCACTGATAAGCTAGAAGGCTTCCCCCAAACACAGAAAGGCTTGGGGGGCTCAGAAGCTTACAAGCAGTCCTGGATACAGCAAATCTGTATCTGGAGTAGACTAGTTAAAGGAAAGGTGGGAAATGAGTGCAAACACAGGCTTTTAAACCAGAAAGTTGAAAGAGATGGAAAAACTGCCCAAACGGCTAATAAACTACAATTTCTGGGCCAGAAACCACTCTTGTGGTAGATAGGCTACCTAGTGCTTACCACTCCCACTGATAAGCTAGAATGCTTCCCTCCAACACAGAAAGGCTTGTGTGTTCAGAAGCTTACAAACAGTCTTGGATACAACAAATCTGTATCTGGACTAGACTAGTTACAGGAAAGATGGGAAATAAACACAAATGTGGGCTTTTAAACCAGTATGTTGAAAGAGATGGAAAAACTGCCCAAACAGCCAATAAACTACAATTTCTGGGCCAGAAGCCACTCTTGTGGTAGATAGGCTACCTAGTGCTTACCACTCCCACTGATAAGCTAGAAGGCTTTCCTCCAACACAGAAAGGCTTTGGGAGCTCAAAAGCTTACAAACAGTCCTGGATACGGCAAATCTGTATCTGGACTAGTCAAATTACATGAATGGTGAGAAACAAGCGCAAATGTGGGCTTTTAAACCAGAAAATTGAAAGAGATGGAAAAACTGCCCAAACGGCCAATAAACTTCAATTTCTGGGCCAAAAACCACTGTTGTGGTAGATAGGCTACCTAATGCTTACCACTCCCACTGATAAGCTAGAAGGCTTCCCTCCAACACAGAAAGGCTTTCGGGGCTCAGTCCTGGTTACAGCAAATCTGTATCTGGACTAAACTAGTTACAGGAAAGGCAGGAAACAAGCTTAGAATTTTTTTTTTTTGGAAAGTGGAAAGGGAGAAAGGAGAAACAGAAGATAATTCAAAATTAAGGACCTAAGTGGCTTGCCCTTCACAAATGTTCTCTCTGTATTAGGTAGAATGAGCTTGTGACACTAGACTGGAATACAGCTGGGATAGAGCTGAACAGATAAGACTGGTAGGAGTGTCTGAAGTCAAAACATGATCTCACTGTACTCGGTTGAGTGAGCAAATGAGATAGACCCAGGAGGAGTGTTCAAACACAAATTTACAGGAGGGGCAGGCAATTCCAAAGCCACCAAGATTAATACCAAAACAAAAACAGGGAGGGCGGGTGGGAAACTAACTGCAGAGACAGAGAGAGACCACAGTTTTCTATGAAACAATTAAATAGAAAAATAAATAACTACAGAGAGACACAGACCAATGAAACAATTAAATACACAGAAAAATAAAATAAAATGCAGTACAATATTTAACACTACAAGTTTGTACTTAACTCAGCTAGTAATGCAGTTGATTGTAGGTGCGTAGCGGAAGCCAAACAATTCAGATATTGAGCAGCAATAAATTCAAAGATATGTGACTAACACTTATAAATACACAGAAACCCTCTAGGCTAAGAGTTTAACACTGAATATCAATGAAGTGAAACACAATAGCCCCCACTAACTGCAGAGACAGAAAGAGATTACAGTATTCTATGAAACAATTAAACAGAAAAATAAATAACTAGAAAGAGACACAGACCAATGAAACAATTAAATACACAGAAAAATAAAATAAAATGCAGAACAATATTTAACACTACAAGTTTGTACTTAACTCAGCTAGTAATGCAGTTGATTGTAGGTGCGTAGCGGAAGCCAAAAATTCAGATATTGAGCAACAATAAATTCAAAGATATGTGACTAACACTTATAAATACACAAAAACCCTCTATGCTAAGAGTTTAACACTGAATATCAATGAAGTGAAACACAATAGCCCCCACTAACTGCAGAGACAGGGAGAGACCACAGCATTTTGTGAAACAATTAAATAGAAAAATGAATAACTACAGAAAGACACAGACCAATGAAACAATTAAATACACAGAAAAATAAAATAAAATGCAGTACAATATTATTTAACACTTCAAGTTTGTACTTAACTCAGCTAGTAATGCAGTTGATTGTAGGTGCGTAGCGGAAGCCAAAAATTCAGATATTGAGCAACAATAAATTCAAAGATATGTGACTAACACTTATAAATACACAGAAACCCTCTAGGCTAAGAGTTTAACACTGAATATCAATGAAGTGAAACACAATAGCCCCCACTAACTGCAGAGACAGAGAGAGACCACAGTATTCTGTGAAACAATTAAATAGAAAAATAATTAACTACAGAGAGACACATACCAATGAAACAATTAAATACACAGAAAAATAAAATAAAATGCAGTACAATCTTTAACACTGCAAGTTTGTACTTAACTCAGATAGTAATGCAGTTGATTGTAGGTGTGTAGCAGAAGCCAAACAACTCAGATATTGAGCAGTAATAAAATCAAAGATATGTGACTAACACTTATAAATACACAGAAACCCTCTAGGCTAAGAGTTTAACACTGAATAACAATGAAGTGAATCACAATAGCCCCCACTAACTACAGAGACAGAGAGAGACCACAGTATTCTATGAAACAATTAAATAGAAAATAAATAACTACAGAGAGACACAGACCACAAAGGTCCCAAAATAAGGGGCTATTCATAAATATTACTCTGTCACTTAAAAAGTTAACAGAACAACAAATTTTGCATCACCTTGCATTTTTTGAAAAATAACTACAAAACTGGCATTATTGAATTACTGTAATCCACAGTGATTACCAGAAAATCAAACATTTTACAGAAGGAAGGACAAAAATATTAAGCAAAATCAAGGACATTCTGAAAAATCAGGGAGAGCTGAGAGCTATGACAAATTGTGCATTTTATAAGACACTGTATGATACTTTAAATTTCTTCAAGTGCCGACAAGTAGGGAGAATCCTTCAAATACAAAAAAGTGAGAGCAAAGAGGAGGGGGACAAGACACAGAGGTAAGTCACTAAAATCTAACACAGATGTAAAGAAGCTGTTTTTTTATCCTGAACATTTGCCAGATATCTACAAAAGACTTGCAGTACAAACAATGGAAGTAAAGCAAATATAAAGGACATCTGCAAGTATTCCTTGTGTCCTTTTTTCTGAACTTCAGTGTTGTGATCCTTATCTATAGAATGAATATTTTTAAGTGCAGATGCTGTTATAACATAAGGCAGCAATTTTAATTGATTTTAGTACTGTTTTGTCAGAGTGCACACTTTCTGGTTTTTGACATGTTTACAATAATGAGATGCACTTTATGAAAATATTATAATTGGTTGAGTTTTCCATTCATTGAGTCCAACATTAATCTCGTTATTTTACCCCTCTTCCAGGTTATTTATTGAGATTTGTCAGTTGTTCCTAAACAATTCTAACTTAAAACATGTGCAGCATTTTATCCTTTTACTGCTGAACTAAATGCCTAAATGTCTTCATTGCAGATGTTTCTATATTTCATCTATGATGGAGCTATTGACTGCTTTTATTTTTAGCAATAATGAAGCTGTATTGATATGCTGTCATAAGTGATTTGTTATATAAACCAGCCATTATGCTATGTGTGTGTGTGTGTGTGTGTGTGTGTGTGTGTGTGTGTGTGTGTGTGTGTGTGTGTGTGTGGGTGAGTGTGTATGTGCACACATGCATGTGTGCATGTGAGGAGGGTTAAGAATAAAACTGATCTCTTGCTAGATGGCTGCACACTGAGTAACAACTCAATTTCAGCTCTCCCAGTTTGAAAAAAAGAAACTCAGAAAAGATAGCTAGTGAATTTTTCTTTTTTGGGGGTAAATGTCAGTTACTGGCTAGTACGTGCACTGCCTGGATGCCAGCAAAAAAAGTAATTTAGAGAACCCAAAAGAAAGTCAACCACAAAAGGTGGGGAGAAAAGACTGGTTGGAATGAATTCTGCAGCTGTTCAGCAAAAAGCAATTCAAGCTCCAGTTTTGGTGCAAGACATGGCTTCCAGTAATCTAGAGGGAAAAATACGTCAAATGTGCTCAGACCTGATTAAAGTAAATGAAACATTGATAGAGTATATTATCTCAAATAACAAAAGGCTGGAAAAAATGAAAGAAACTTTAAATGGATATTCAGATGAGTTAATAAAACTGCAAAAATCAGGGTGAAATGAAGAAAAGATCGGTTGAGTCTGAGATTGCTCAAGAAGAGAAGTTTCAAAATATGGCAGAATTAAGAGGACAGAGCAAATAAGAAAAAAAAATGAGATTTTCTGTTGTGCCAGAGAAACTGGAATAGACTGCATTAATTTTATGAAAGCACATGTAAGCAAATGGGCAGGTATGCCACAGCAGGAGTTGTTAATTGAAAGGCCATATTGTGCATATGTTCCAAACCTGTCCATGAGAAAGTAGTAAAGACCTATAGTAATAAAATTCAATCCTATCAGCAGAAAGACTTGATTCTGAAAAATATTGCGGCAGAAGGACAAAGCACAAATGATTGGAGGCAGTATAGGGTGTTTGTGGAAATGGATTACTCACTGTACTCCAGGTAGAACAGGAGTACATTTATTATAGAAATGGGGGGAAATCAAGAAGCATATGTGAGATTGAAGCTGCTGTATCCAGCAATCTTTAGATTTTTTTTTCCAGGAGGGTCAAGGTAATTTTATGAAGCAGAACATGCTAAGTATGAAATACAAAAGTCTGTCCAAGAAAAAGTGAGCTATCAAATAGAAGGGGATTTTGCTTCTTATTCTTCTGACAATAAAGATCATAGAGAGAATATACCAGTGAAACCTTTCCCATTTCCAAAGGAAAATGCTTGAGAGATAGAGATAGAGAAAGCATAGCAGTTGACTAGAAGAATCAGGAGTACATTGGAAATGAACAAAAAACTGGAGCTGGGAGATGGAAATCAACAGGAAGAAAAACAGAAATCCACAAATTAATTAATTAATGAAGGTTTACAAAGCATCAATCACATTTATGAAATATAGCGGAACAAGAAAACCTAAAAATATTGGACTTGTTTTGACTTTGTTAAACTTGTAGGGGACTCCAAATCATATGCCCTACTTTATGTCATTAATGTTTGGAAGAACATTAAGGAAGAAGGAGGGGAAGGCAGAAGGTAACTGCAAGTAAATCAATTTTGTTCTTAACAGTTTTTTTATAAAACATGACATATAGTTCATGTTATGTAGTAATTTTTTTCAGCTATTTTTGTGTCTAGTAGGGATAGTAAAATACACAGGTGCCCTTTTCTTTCTCACTTCTTTATTTTTTCTTGTTCAGTTTTAAGAAATCTAAGCAATGAAACATGAAAAGAGAAGAAAATTGGGACAAAAGAATATGATATAAGTAAAAGTGATATGATTTGTCCTACTTTTGCATAGGGGAATGACTGAATGTCCATTGGCTTGATCTAACAGCAAGTTTTATTTTATTTTTATTTATTTTACATTTGTTGACCGGGCTAGTCTAGCTGGAGAAATTTCCATTTTCAGTAGCGGCCCGGGGAGAAAAGCTCCACAGAGTGAGATACATACAGCAAAACTCTCAAAACAAAATAGACTAATGATAATAATAACAGTAATAATAATATTAGAGTTAGTAATAGGGTTTGCAATAAAAAACAAAACTAGTAAACCCTTCAATGTAAAGTACTACTACAGGAGTTAATTCCTATGACACACAATATTATCTACATGACATTGTACAAGTTGAGAAAGAGAAGGAAGAAAAAGAAAAAGCTCAACAGATCATAAATAAAAAAAAAGTAGAGTGAAAAGAGAGTATGGGAAAAGTTAGGGATTAAAAGTAGAAAATAGCAAACAATACAGATAACAGATAGAGAAGTAGTGGGAGAGAAGAGAAGACAAATAGTGAGAAGTGTATAAGGAGTAAGAGAGATAGTTTTATTTAGTTAGTCATAGTGAAAAGCTAATCAGGTTTACTACATGAACAAAGCCAGTGATTTTGGAAATGCAGTTTAATATTTTGTTTGAAAAGAGGCAATGATGTAATCTTTGTTATGTTAGAAGGTAACAAATTCCATTTTGTCCCTACAGCATTGGTAAATAGAGAGTCACCAGCATAATTATTTGATTTTATAGAACTTATTAGAAGTTTACTGGAGGAGCGGAGAGAGTTGAGATTTTTATAGGGGATTATGAGTTGTGAGAGTATTGGGGTATTATTAGGTTGGTACCAGATTTTATGGGCAATGCAGAGTTGATGGATTATTAGATAGTTCTGAAACTCAGGCCAGCCTAAAAGTTTTAAGTTTAGGCAATGATGTGTTTTATATGGGTTACCGGTAGCAAAGCGACCAATGTTATTATAGCAGGTTGCCAGTTTGTGAAGGCTTGTTTTTTTGAGATTGGTAAAGATAGGTGAAGCATAAAGAAGAGTGGAAATAAGAAAGTAAATAAAAGAACATTGAATGTAATGAAAAACTTTTCATTTAGCAAATAAATATTCATAGTGCAAAATGAGAAGTTTTTAGCTGAAGGCAACAGTGTCTCATGTTTCTCTGGAGACAAGCTGATAAAGACAATAAAAACAGAATACATCTTTCTTTCATTAGCTAAAAGATAATGTTTTCTGAAAGCATTCAAAGTGATTTCTATATCTGGGAGAGGAATAAAGATATGACAAAATCAGACAGAACTTAGTGTAAGTAGAAGCACAGGATGTACCATGCATCTCAGCATGGATAACTTTCATTATAGGTCAGTTCAAACCTGTGAATGCAGCTGCCAATCTGAGACAATTGTTCCTATTAGGAAGATTAAACTTCATTATTTGAACATGTACACACTTTTGTGTGTTTGTATTAAGTTAATAGGTTATGAGGGTGTTTTGGGAGTATGTTTGTTTTTTGTTTGAGGGTTTTGATTAAAACAAAAATTATGTAAAATGTGACATAGGTGCAAATGGATATGACAAAAAAACTGTCTAATTGATCAATCTGCCAAACATTAGTGCATGCATGTAAGATAAAAGCTGAAACTAGACATTTGGTGGGAATAATAATTTTTCATCGTAATGGCAGCACTTTTAGTATTATCTTTGGATGTGAATGCTCTTTCGGGAGTATACAAAAAGAAAGAGTAGTGAACTATATTAAAATGCAAAGTGCAAATAGATATGCTACAGGACACAGATTTGGAAAGAAATAAGCATACAAATTTGATAAAGAAAGGAAATCAGGATGACTATTCAGTGGAATACCTGGGACAAAAGAAAAGGAGAGTATGTATAGTAATTGCTAGATGCGCCCCATTAGTTATAGAAGAGAGGAAAACAGATAATAATGGTAGATTTTAATAATAATGGGCTACTGGCAAGAGAGGAGAATCATGCTGACGTAATTATATTCTACCTAAAACTGCTCCAGTGGAGCTTAAGAAAATTTTGGGAGAAATAATCAGCTTCAGGTAATATTAATTATAGATGGGGACTAGAATTTGATTTGCAACACTGATAATGTATCTGGGAGGCCAAGAAAGGAAAATACAACAAAAGAAGATAGATTTTTGAAGAAATTTATGAAAATATTTAGTATGGAATATGTGAATCCAGTAGTAGGGACGTGGAGAGAATTTACATATTATTCCCCAAGGTACTAAATCTGGGCTCACAGGAACATGTGCATTTAATTGAACATTTTTATATGCATTCTATAACTATTTCAGATCAATACCAATAATAGATGAAATAAAAATGCAGGGTAATGAAATAAAAATGAAACACTGGTGGTTCCCCACCTATCTGTTAAACAGAGAAGAAATTAAGGAATGGGTAGTAGACATTATTTGGGAGTTATTAGGACAGATAGAAATGTATTTAGAAAATATAGCTAGGATGCAGGATAAAAAGAAAGTGAAGTTTAAAAATAAGGGATAAATAACAGAAAAAGAGATATGGTTAAGACGTACCAAGACTTGTTTATAGGGACTGACAAAGGTTAATGTATTGCAGAATAAGCGAATATCACAGAACAAGAAGAGATGCAACTGCAGAGTGCTAACAAGAAAATAAGAGACAGATGTGGTAATATACATGAGTTTAGAAAGATTGCTGTTAAACCACTGTTTTTTTTTTATAACAACTCCAGAGCACAAAAGCTTTTAGTACAACAAGTCTGGCAACAGAAAGTAGAAAGGGGGAGCTTTGGGAGCTTATAACAAGTTAAAAAATAGAGATCCTGTAGCAGTATTAGAAATATCTTGGACATTTTATGAAAACCTTGAAATATGGAAATCAAGAAAAAGTACAAATGGAAATGTTTATAGAAGAAGTAAATATGCCATGATTAGAGGTAGACGAGGCTCATTACTAACAGATAGGATAGGAGGTGATTAGATAAAAATTGTGATGTATAACCAAACTACAGGAAAGTCTCCATGAATAGATGGTATTCCCATGGAAGTTTGGAGGCTAGGAGGGAAGCAAGTGATAAAGATCTTGAAGGTTTTGTTTAATAGTATCTTAAAAGCAGTAAAAGCACCAACATCCAGGAAGAAAGCTGTGGTGGCTGCAATACCTAAAGAAAAACATCAGAGCCAGCCTCATATAGGCCTATTTCAATTATAAACCATGATTATAAAGTGTTTATGTCTATAATGTGTAAATGAATGACAAAGGTGATGCCAAAATTGATAGATATGGATCAGTGTGTTTTTGCGGAGGGGAGGCAAATATTTGACAGCATTAACAGAAAAATGATGATCCAGAGGAAAGCAGAATATAAGACAATACCACTGCTGTTGGTGGGTCTTGATGCAGGGAAAGCATTAGACAGAGTAAGCTGGGATTTTATGAAAAGGGCAATGGGCACATTGTATACCCTGACAAAATTATAAGGTTAATTAGGAGAATATATGAGGGATCACAGGCAAAAATTTAAGTGAGGGGGTTCCTCTCTGATAACTTCTGTTTAAACAGAGGAACCAGGCAGTTGTCTTCCTCTTTGTTATTTGTATTATATATGGAACCACTAGCAAAGAAAATAAGAGAGTCAGAAATTCAGGGATATAACTGATATGGTAATCAAGAAAAGTTGTCTTTATTTGCAGATGATATTATTTTGTACCTGATAAAACCTGAAAAGGATATTTCAGTTTTGTGGAACATTCTATGACAGTTTCATGTCTGTCTTTTTAGGATACAAAATTAATGAAGATAAAATTAAGTCAATAGCTGTAAACTATATACCCACAATAAACTGATTCAGCAATACCCATATTTATGGGAACATGATAAAATTAAATACTTAGGATTATGGGTTAAAAAGGATTCTGTTATGGCAGCTAAGGATACATCTGAAGAGTCTATACAAAAGATAATACAAAAACTGGGAAATTGGAAGCTCTGTTTTATGGATATGGACAGCAAGTTACAAGCAGTGAAAATGCTTTTAGTCCCTTACTTTTATACACAGGTCAGGCATATTTTTATCAACCAGAAGAGATGTTGTGGACAGAAAGTAATAAAGAGTTGAAGGATTTTATCTGGGAGAGGAAGAGGGCAAGAGTCAAGTGAGATAAGTTGATCCCTCCAATAGATCAAGGGGGGTTGGGATTACCTGACTTGAAGGGGTATTTCAGAGCTACACAGTTAAGGTTTCTATATATAGCAGAAGCAGAAAGCTATAATTCAAAGTGGAAAGGAATGATGATGAAACAGGGGCAAGCTCAAGAAATAAGCAGAGACAGGGATTTTGGATGCAGATCCCTAAGGAGAATAACAATGACAATTCATAATATTATATTGATAAAGTAGCAGCAAGTGTTTTAAGAACTAATCCAGCAAGAAAGAGGGACTCCAAAATGACCAGTTTCAATTAAAAAAAAATTATTGTCAACACCACAAGCGCTTTCACAGACTAAGCTGCTTCTTCAGGTAATGTCTATCAAACTAAAAAACTCAGTTTAAATACCATATACTACCTCCCTTGATTAATCATGTGACATCAAGGCACTAAAATTATTTAAAGAAACAGTCTCATCTGTTTATTGTGTTCAAAATTTTATGTAGGCAAGACAGATAGCACGCTTAGAGAAAGAATAAAGGAACATCTGCATCATATTAGCAAAGGGAATAAAACTAAGGCCCTTGCAAAACATGTCATTGCCAGTGATACTGAGCATACCTTTACGTTTTTGGTTATAGGGAGGGTGCACAACACATTAAGAGGAGGTAACATCAAGAATAGTACTGAGCAACTTGAGTCTAAGTGGATCATTAGACTGAGAGGTCATAGTGGGCATGAACTCAATGATGTGGTCCCTATAAAACCTAAGCTGAAATCTAGGAACCTAAGACGTTGAATGCTTTTTACCTTTGCATTGTTGTATTTTTTATGTTTATATATATATATATATATATATATATATATATATATATATATACATATATTTGTTACATATGCATTTTTATGAATGAATTATGATTTTTGTACTTAGGTGCTATGCATATGCTTTTACAAGACTCTTTGTTTAAATAATTTGAGTGCCTTGACATCACATGATTAATCAAGATAAGTAGTATATGGTATTTAAACTGACTTTTTTAGTTTGATAGACATTATCTGAAGAAGTAGCTTAGTCTGTGAAAGCGCTTGTAGTGTCAACAATAAAAGTTTTTTATTGAAACTGGTCATTTTGGAGTCCCTCTGTCTTGCTGGATTAATTTTTTGGTTTTCTTTACTGGGACTTCTTTACAAGAAAGGGTTGGTATTTGTGTTTGTTCTGCTCATTTTAAGAACTAAGCTAGTGCTCAAACAGATAAAGGAGATTCTCCTGATAGGGATAACTGCTATAAGGGATACAGAAAATAGGCAAGAGGGGAATAGAATTTACCTGAGAAAACTAGCAGAGGAACCAAGGTATTGGAAGCAAATAATTAGACAGGGAAAAGTAATAGAACAGGAAGAGGCCAAGAGTTCATTTGGACTGCGGGCTAGAGATTGCCTTCCCTATCAAGGACTGATCTCAGAGTACAGGCAGAGAGAAAGGAAGAGAGGGATCCCAAGTGAAAGATCAGTACTGGTAAAGTTTTCAGAAGAATCTAGAACAGAAGCTGCTGTTAAAAAAGGGATAATTAGTATGACATATAACATATTGCATAATAACTATAGGATTCAATCAGAGAAGGTTAGAAAGGATTGGGAAGAGAGATTGAATAACCAATTCACAAAGAAACAATGGGAAGATATATATATATATATATATATATATATATATATATATATATATATATATATATATATATATATATATATATATATATATATATATATATATATATATATATATATATACACATATATATATATATATGTATATATATATATATATATATATATATATATATATATGGCTCCTAAATATGCAACAAAGGCTAGAAGATTTTGGGATCTTTTCTTGGAACTGTTTGCATAGGTATTTTTATACCCCAAGCATACTCCAAAGAGATTCTTCCTCAGGTAGGGTGTAAATGCTGAACGTTTGATGGAAATGAAAAAAAAAATAATTGTAAACATATTTTGGGGGGGGGGGCATTGTAATGAGTTGGCAGACTTTAAAAAAATCCCTGCAGACTACTGTCAGAAATTCTGTGTGAGCAAATTGGTATAACTAAGGAAGCTATTTTTTGAGCTGTGATACAGAATCAGAATTGCTTAGACATAGTCTGCTGAGTTTAATTCTGGTGGCTGCCAAAAAAACACAATTACTAGAAAATGGAAATCAAAGTCTAAAAAAACCACAATATAAGTAGTGAATACAGGAACACAGATAAAAGAACTAGAAGTGGAATCATTAGAAAATGGTGGGAGCAAAGTATATAGAAGAAATGGGACTTATGAGAACAATGCATGCAAACCAATGCTTTGAAGGTGAAAGGAGGTTTAAGGGAAAGCAGGAATAGAATGAGCTATGTGATGTTTGACTGTCATTGACTACAGAGAAGATTATATCTGATGTATAACGTTTGTAACTGAAAATATGTCAATATGGTTTGTTTTCATTTACATAAATGTGTAATTGCCTATAAGCGATAATTCAATAAAGATGTCTCTTGTTTTAAAAAAAGAATAAAACTGATCTATCACAATGATATTTCTCTCTTCTACAAAGGTGAGAAGATATGATGTTTGCTAACATGTACTGGTTAATCTACTTGGTGTACATTCCTTCTAATTATTGAACTTTTTAAAAGATTTAATGCCTTATTCTTATGTTCAGATGTTATTTTACAGTTGTTGTTGCTATTTATTATGTAGAGCTACACTACCTTTGCAATGACTGCTGCAGAACCAATTAATTGTTCATTTAACATCTCCTGCAGTCACTCCCACACTAATCCATCCTTTCTGTAGCGCTTACATTTTTGTTGTTTTGGTTAATATATGTACATGAATTAGATATTTTACTTTTATTCTGATATGGGGCTGCCCTATCCTTGGGACATCCTGCTTGATCTTTGCCTGTCCAGCTCAGTTTTGAAGACCTTTTGTGTCACTAAAATATAACAGGCTATAAATTGTGTGGAGCCCGTGGATGGGGAAAAGAGGCACTTATATGGCAACTGTTGTTATGGGGGGGTTATATTAGGGTCAGTGGTCACCATATTAGTTGATGCATAACCCAGACTGTGATCCTTCATGTCCAGCTACTTCAGAAGTAGGTAACCTCTAATGATATTTAAGTAGGACCTACTCCCCTGTAGCCCTTAATAAGGCTCCATTGCTTAAGGTCAGTGTGAAACAAGATGGATATTGTTATGGACTTTGTCTGTATAGTTGCTCTGGCACTTATCTTGGAGACCTAGTTAGAAGATAACTATTGACAATAGTTACCAGCATCCATTGTTTCATATGTCCAGACTTTTCATAGCTCTAAAGAGTACAGGGTCAGAAATGGTGTGGGCATTTAATTTACTTATATGTTTAATATGAGTCAAGTGAAAGTTGATAGCACCACCACCTTTGTGCATGTGCTTGGTACAGGCGTAAACTGCAGACTCTTCTGTGAGTGATACTTTGACCCGTTTCTGAGGGATTTGATGGATTTCCTAATTTAGTTAGTGTAGAAGGTAACTCAGTAGCTCATCGTTGATGATTTTACTCCCAGAAATGTCACGGACATAGAGAAGCTTGTTATTGAGCATGTTAATCTTTTAGACAGTTTCACATTTAGTTAGGTAGTTACCATTACTACCCATCACTTTAGACATTCTTTCAGGTTAAGGTTCTTGTTTGGTCTGCAGACATGAACATTGTGATGGAACCTGCTAAGTGGACTGACTATTGCTGAATGTAATCTAGGAGAAGAAGTCCAGTGATAATGCCAACTAACACTGAGATGATAAACTGAGAGGACCTACAAGACATCTGTGGTGGCTTAGTGATACCTAGAGTGGAGCACCTCATAGAAGTAGTGCAGACAATCCATATTAATGATCCATATTTACTTGCTTTGGTCTATAACACCTTGCCATGATTAGCACTTTACATGCAGTTGCCTCAGTTTATGCACATGACACAGACCTATCTTACGTGAAGAACAATGATTTGAATATGGATTCTGGCAGAGGTAGATAATAGTGGCAGGCATGCTGGAGGGGAAGCTTAATTCAGACACTCATTATTCAGCATAATAAACAGAAGTCTCACATGAAGAAAGCAAATTCCCTGTGCAGTGAGGCTTTTGCTGCATCAAATCATCTGACTCTTCTGAGTGATGAACAAGCTCTACAACCAGCCTGCACAGAGCTTTTTTCCCATCTTCTCAGTGTGATTAAGCTGCATTATTTTTTCAGATAGGTTTGTCAAGATGAGTTACTTCTTCCTACAATACTAATATCGTGCATCTTGATGTATCGTCTGCTGATGCCTTCTGTTTTTGCTGTGTAGAGCTTGGTTATGTTGATTATGATGAAGCCATGAACATGGTTTCATCGCTGCTGTCTACCTCTAATGGGATGGATCCTCATCCACCAAGGCTGCTTAAATCTTGTCTTTATCAACTGGGACAGTTTACAATTTCAGATTGTATAGTCCTCACTAAGAATATCTATTTTTTAATTATATTAAAAGAACATTAATGACACCCCCTGCCACATTCTGAAGAAACCTTCCTTGGGCCAAGACCTTTACAAAAACTACTATCCTTTCTAAATGAGGTTTGGTAACAAACAAATTTGTCCAGGGACATCCTCAGGTGGGGGTTAGATAAATATAGTAGTAGGAATTAAGAAGGTGTGGGGATGAAATGGTTAAATCAAAATGAAGGATGATTAAGAGGAAATGAGGTAAGGATAGGGAGGGGCTTAAGGGGTTTATGCAAGTGTAACTTGGTAAGGAATCACATTTTGGGATGAACTTGCTTAGTGAATGGTAGCAATGGTTGGGGAAGAGCAGGTTGGCTTTGGGAGGAATGGAGATTTCAGGCTGGTGAAGCGCCAGTTGTCTGTCGGCTTTCTAAATTTGTGGGAGTGGTACAGGGTTGTGTCCCTGGTTTTGGGCCTTTGTGCCAGTTTTGCTCTTGGCTTTTTGTTTCATGGTTCTAGGTATCACTGGGTGCTTAATTTGTGTTATTGTTGCAGTGGGGCAATTGTCCCCTCCCCTCAGTACTCTGGGGTCTGTTTGTTGGCTGGAGCGAGGCTTTGGCCCATGTTTTCTCAGTGGTGGGCTGCTATCTGGTTGTCTGTGATGGCATGTGGGACAGGTATGCGGTGTTTGAGTGGCTAGGGTGTGGGGTATGAATATTTTGCATGGGGGGGTTGCTGCCAAGGGGTGCTTCATGTTGTCTCCACCTGGTCGGGAGTCAAGGAGGGTTGCGTTCTGGTGGTAGAGTGAAATGGCTGTCCTTTTGCTCCATTGAGCTGCTGGTGTTGGTGTATCATGGGTTTTGAGATTGAACGAGTGCATTGTGGTGCTGACTATGACGTAGGTGGAAGGGATAGCTGGGAATCATGGGCCAGTGGTTCGTGCTTGGTATATATATATATATATATATATATATATACATACACAGTGGATATAAAAAGTGTTCACTCCCTGTTAAAATGCCAGGTTTTTGTGATATAAAAAAATGAGACCACAATAAATCATTTCAAAACTTTTCCCACCTTTAATGTGACCTATAATCTGTGCAATTCAATTGAAAAACAAACAAATCTGGTAGCGGAAAAAATATAAAAAATAAAAAACGTACAATAAGCTGGTTGCATAAGGGTGCACACCCTTAAACTAATACTTTGTTGAAGCACCTTTTGATTTAATTACAACATTCATTCTTCTTAGGTACACACCTGCCATCAAATAAAGAGACTCTGATTAACCCGAAATAAAGTTCAGCTGTCCTAGTAGGATTTTCCTGACATTTACTCAGTTGCCTGTTACAGCTAAAACCATGATTTGCAGAGAGCTTACAAAGCATCAAAGGGATCTCATTGTTGAAAGGTATCAGTCAGGAGAATGATACAAAAAATTTCCACAGCATTGGATATATCATGGAATACAGTGAAGACAGTCATCAAAAAGTGGAGAAAATATGGGACAACAGTGATGTTGCAAAGAACTGGACTTCCCTCCAAAACTGATGAAAAGACAAGATGAAAACTGGCTAGGGAGGCTGACAAGAGACCTACAGCAACACTGAAGGAGCTACAGGAATTTCTGGAAAGTACTGGTTGTGTACTACATGTGACAACAATCCCCCATATTCTCCATATGTCTGGGCTATGGGGTAGGGTTGCAAGATGAAAGCCTTTTCTTACACAGAAAAACAACCAGGCCTGGCTAAAATTTGCAAAACCATACATCGAGTCTCCCAAAAGCATGTGGGAAAATGTGTTATGGTCTGATGAGACCAAGGTTGAACTTTTCAGCCACAATTCCAAAAGGTACATTTGGAGCAAAAACAACACTTCGCATCACCAAAAGAACACCATCCCCACTGTGAAGCATGGTGGTGGCAGTATCATGCTTTGGATTTGCTTTTCTTCAACTGGAACTGGGGCAATTCATTGAGACTGAGGTTGGCAAATTATGACAGTGATATGCATTTCAGACGTGTGAGGAGGTGTTCTTCAAATGCCATTATCTCTCTCTTTCAGGGGATTTACATCTGTCTTTTCTTTACAGATGGTGGTCTCAATAGGTGATGGATGCTACTGTGATGGGTCTTTCAGCTGCTAGAGTGCTATGCAGTGAGGACACAGAAGATGGAAGAGCAGAATTTGTATCAGTTGGTGGTCCGAATTAAGTGGTCTTGTCAGGTGATCGATTCTACGGCAACGGGTGTTTTGTCCACTGGAGAGGTACACTGTGAGATCACAGGTAATGATCTATTTTATGTGATCATTTAGGCATATGAGAGTTGGTGCGGTAAGGGAGTAGTGTAGGGACAGGTTAGAATGAGATACATCAGGGACATGCTGAAACAGGTTTAGGTTTAATTATGGGGAGCTTGGGGTCGTCCATATGTGAGGTGGAGTCATAACAACTGAGGTTGGGTTGGACTTTGGGATCTGGTGGAGTGAGTGATTAGCTAAGCAAGGCCTGAGGTAGGGAGGGGGGCCTTTTGACCCTTTCACCTACCACTTTCACTTAGAGGAAAGGTTGGAGGGGGGCATATGTGAATAATTTGAATTAATTGTGGATGGAGTTCAACGTCTGGAATCAGAAATTGCAAACATTCAAGTGACACTTTGGAGGCTTTAGTGTCTTGGTGGCTAAAGACAGGGGACAACTAGGTCATAAGATTCTTTATGTGTTAGGTTCAATTTATTGCATGGTGGTTTGGTTGTGGAAGGAGATTACCTTGCCCTTGCCAATCATGGTAAGCTAAGGGGTTGGGACTTGGGTACATTTGTGGGTGGCATGTAGGTTTTCACACACTTATTTAATGGCCTTGCCAATATCGCTAAGTTAAAGGGGACAGAGTTGTGGCATGTTTGTGGATGGCATGTAGGATTCATACCCTTGCGTAAAGTGTGTGGGTAGGTGTTTGCCTGTACAGGTGACAGATACTGAAGGCATGTTGGTAGTTGAGTTTGCCGCACCCTGAATTCTGTAGCCTATCTTTGTTACGTGGATAATGTATGGGATTTATTAAGGATTTTCTTTCAGTGGGTTAAAGATATGGTTGAGCTTTTGTTAAAATACATTGTGTTGTTCATGAGGATTTGCATTGGTTTGCAAATGTGGCAGGAGGATTGGGTTGGGGCATACTTTGTGGGATTGGTTTGTGGCTTGCCCATCAGATGGGTAGGACAATTGAAGGAGGGAGCTGGAATGTTTTGGAGTTGGTTTCAATCTAGTAGGCATGATAGTTTTAGTGGCTTGTTGGAGGGTAGGTAGGGTTGGGGTAAGGCATTGCTAGAGTGGTTAAATTTGGGTTGCAGGATTTTGCGGCACCTATTATAAGGAAGGTATATGGGAGGGCATTGCCATTGTGGTTAAACTTGTGCAGTTCCTTGTGGGAAGGATTTTGATGGGAAAGATTTATTTGGCTTGGGAACAAGGTAAAGCAGTTCAGTGGGTCAAGGAGGGGTTAGCTGTGGGTAATATAGTTAACGGGTGATAAGGGTATGTGAACTTAATCCTGGTCGGTGGTTCATTGGTTTGAAGGGTCGGGGTAGGTTTGATAATGAAGCCTGACAGACATTGGTTATTAATAATTCAGCTTGTGTTGTGAGGGTTTGATTTGGTAATGTAGGTTTATTGAGCTACAGTTCATGTGGCATTTTCTTTTATGGATGTATTGTAGTCATTTGGATGGTGGTTGTTAGTTAGTAAATGCTATGAGGTCATTAAATGTTGTCTGGTTTATATCGGGTATTGATTAGGAAATTTCATTTTGGACATTATTATGTACACTGGACTGTATAACAGGAATGAAGGTAGGCGTGATGGTGTGCAATTATTTTTGTGTGATTTTGCGTGGCATGGGTTTAGTGTTTTGGTGGTACATTTGGCAGATATTGATCTGGGTGCCATTGTGAAGCTACTATAGGTAGTTAGGTAAGTGAGAATTTACAGACGTTATGCTAGGTTATGAGGTTATGTATTTTTACTTTAGCATTTGAGAGGGATTTGTGGTTTAACTTCAGCCATTTAGACAATTGGCTACTTTGGCTATTTATGTGAATGGGCTTTGGGAGGTTATGACACGGATTCATTTTGGTTAGAGAGGATAGAGTATGCCAAATGATGTTTGGCTTAATGCCTTTTAATGAGTCATTACATTGTTGGAAATTTGGTAGGAGAGAGGGGGAACAGCCTGGTTAGACTGGTGGGCAGAGAAGTGGGGTAGGATTGCCTTTTTCTGTTCCCCCTCTGCTGTTGGATGTTCATTTCGGCCGAAGGGTTTAAATTCTACCCTCTAGCTAAATATGTGGACACCAAATTAAAGCATTTGTGGGTCAGAAGGAAAGCCATTTTAAAAGATTCATGGGACCTAGTGAGAGAAATTTCTAATGATTTATATCATGAAGACCTCCTTTTTGTTACTATCGATATTATAGATTTGTTTTCTTGTATACCCTACACTACTGGTATGGAAATGTTTGAGGAAATTGTTTTTGAGGACCAGGTGTTAACTCACAATGAGAAATTATTGAATGTGTTTTTAATGGACATGGTATTGAAATATAACTTTATATGTTTCAATGGAGAATTCTTTCAGCAAATTGAAGGGGTGGCAATGGGCGCAGCGTGCACCCCCACTTACGCCAATCTAGTTTTGGCAAAATGGGAAGAAAAGCACATATTAAACTCTGAATGTAGGTCTTGTTGGAGCCTCTATAGGAGGTTCTTGGATGATATAGTTATTTTTTGGACAGGAGGTAAAGAAAAGTTCGTAGATTTTATGAAATATATGGAAGAAACTACTGATTTTCTAAATTTTACCTACAAAATATCCAATGAAAGTTTACAATACCTAGATTTAGAGGTGTATAAGATAGATAATAAGTTTGAAATTAGGATATATAGAAAATCTACCTTTTGTAACTCCTTTCTTCACTATCAGAGTGCACACCCTTACATTGTAAAAAAACATAGTAAAGGGTCAGTTTGTAAGGGGGAGTCGTATGACTAGCCAGGACACTGATTTTCGGACAGAGTGTAATTTGCTTGAAAATATGTTCATTGAGAGGGGGTATCCCCAGGAATTTATTAACAACATTAGGACTGAGGTTGAAAAAGGAAGAAGTAATAGATTTAAACCCATTCAAGGGCATAGGGAACAAATCACTGATGTTGATGTGTATAAGGATAAGAACAATACAAATAATACTTATCAACAGGCAATTATTTTAGAATATAATGCTTTGAATGACAATACTAAAAAAATATTTAGTAAAGAATGGAATAGATTTGTATCTCTCTCGGATTTGGATAATATTTACAAATTTCCTTTTAAAGTGGTATGTAAAAATTCACAGAGTATTAAAAATATTCTTGAAAATAGGGGCAATAAACCCATTTATAATAGAAGGAGGCTTGGGACATACAAATGTGGACACTGTTCCCAATGCACATATATTATGAACACAGATAAGATTTACTTGGAGAGTAGGAAAAGCTGGATTAACAGTACTGACTACTACAACTGTGAAACTAAAGGAATGGTCTATTTGGCTACTTGCTTGGTTTGTAGATCCTTCTATGTCGGTAAAACCAAAAGAATGTTAAAAAGAAGGATCTACAAACATATTTATGACATGGCAGTAGGGAAAGAAACCAGTGCTTTATTTAAGCACACAAAATCCTGTGTAAAACCAGAATTTGCCTTCTTCGTATTGGAACAAATTAAAAATGATATTAGGGGAGGCCCATGGGAAGAGAGGATAGAATTCAGGGAATTGTGGTGGCAAGTCACCCTTGAAGCAGGAAACTTCCCTGGGTTAAATGATTATGTCTCTATATTGCCATTACTGAAATTAAGATCTGCAAAACTTTGAATGGCATGGGATGTAATTATATTTTCTGCCAGGAGCTGGCAATGTTCCCTCTATCCAAATAGGTTTATACCCACACAAAAGGAATAGTGAAACTTTTTAATTCATTTACTTTTTTAAAGTATGATATTTATTTTTTTTAACCAGGTACTATTTTTAATGAGATTTATTTATGAATGTTTTTCCAGTTTATGAGATGTGGAATAATTCATGAAAATGGCTTATAAAGAAATACTAGACAGTATTATAATATGATGCTTTATGTTTAAATGTCATTGTTTTTTTAAATGTACTGTGTACAAATTCATTGGCCCAGCATTAATTAACTTCAGTATAAATGATTAACTGTTCCTACACTGGTATATCTGATGAAGTCTTTCTATTGAGACGAAAACGCAAGTGAATGTGTAAAGGCGTTTATGTTTTCTTCGGCTGCTTTGTGTGTAATTTAATAAACGGCTTGGATATACCTCGTTGGTTTCAGCTTCGCCTCAAGCACTCTTTTTTTTATTTTTCTTGGTATATTTATTAAGTGCTTTTTCCACTTTTCAGTTTTGTTTTTTTTTTTGTTCATTTCAATGAGTTGGGAAAGGAAAGGCAGTTCAATGCTGCTTGATAAGTAAAATAAGTGAGCGGAGGTAAGAACGCCGCTTATTTGGTTGGATGGGTAATTCAGTGAATGGTAAATGCAGTGAGTGGTGCTACACTGCTTCATAAGTAAAATAAGGGAGTGGAGGTATGGACACTGCTTACTGGGTCAGGATGAGCAAGGTCACGCTGTCCTAGTTAACATTTCATGGATGTTTATGCTGTGATTAATATCAACTATGTGTTAGTTATAATTAATAAAAGTTATGTTTATGGAAGTTTAATAAAGGTTATCAAATATCCTTTGGTGTGATGTGTTTATTGAATGGAACCAGGACAATGCTTTTTTGTACAGGAAATACAATAAGAAAGTGTTGTGTGGTGTAAGTAGTGGTGTTTGTAGCTGTGTATGTAGTGGTTTATGTAGTGGTGTATGTAGTGGTTTATGTAATGGTGCATGTAGTGGTATATGTAGTGGTGTATGTAGTGGTTTATGTAGTGGTGTATGTAGTGGTGAATGTAGTGGTGTATGTAGTGGTGTATGTAGTGGTTTATGTATTGGTGTATGCAGTGTTTTTTGTAGTGGTGTATGTAGTGGTTTATGTAGTGGTGTATGTAGTGGTGTATGTAGTGGTGTATGTAGTGGTTTATGTATTGGTGTATGTAGTGGTTTATGTAGTGGTGTATGTAGTGGTTTATGTAGTGGTGTATGTAGTGGTGAATGTAGTGGTGTATGTAGTGGTTTATGTAGTGGTGTATGTAGTGGTTTATGTAGTGGTGTATGTAGTGGTGTATGTAGTGGTTTACGTAGTGGTGTATGTAGTGTTTTACCTTCCTATTTAACATCTCATGACATTTTCAGTCTGTGTCACTCTGACCATAGACCTAAGTAGCTAATGACCTCTTTATAGCTCAAGTTCAAAAGTTATAGTTTATCTTTGTCTTCCTCAAATGCTCAGCAACTTGTGAAAGAATGGACCATGGCATCTTGACTAAATGTCTGAGATCATAATCATGGTCCTTCTGACACTTATCTTGTTTTATCCCTTACATCTTAGGTCATTCACAGTGGGTGGTCTCAGGGGTTTATTCCTCTTGGAGTCACCTTCTGCCATGTAGGGTGCCACACTGTCTGATCTTGATGCTGTTGCTATTCGTGGTGTATATTCTACCCCTTGTGGTCTTCATAATGGAAATTATTGAGGGTAGAAGTGTCTGTTGTCAATCACATGCTAAGGATATCATTTTTACCTCTATTTCCCTCAGCAGTCTGTTCCTGACTTTGCCACCTTGGAATACTGCTTGGACATGATTCTTCATTGGATGACTTATTGTTCTCACATCAGCAAAGACTGAGGTGAAGCTGGTGCAATGCCGTTGGTTATCTATCACATCTTCCTCTCCACCCCTTATTAAATATGCGGGAATAGATTGGAATTTGTATCCCATGTCAGTGATTTGTGAGTGATTACTTATGATAGACTTACACTGAGGGGTCAGATGTCCACTATTTGGTTGCAAGGATACTTCATATTTCCATCTAAAGAATACCATCCCAGATCCAGAACATTGTACAACAGTGAGATATACACTGGTTTATTCTTATCTCAACTAATACAACGTTCTTTGCCTTGGTTTGGGATACAGATATGGCATGGCTGCAATGAGCACAGAATTATGTTGTACAGTTATTGACTAGGAGCTCTAACTGTTATATCATCGGATTGCTGAAGAACTTGCACAGACTGCTAGTTGCTGCCAGATCAGTGTTCAAGATTCTTTTTGTTTCCTTCTGGGCCTCACACAATTTGTGTCCTGTTAATTTGAAAGTGCTTCTGGTATCTTATGATCCAGCTAAGATCCAGCGATCACCAGAATATGGGCTGCTCACCACTCTGAAGAGTTGTTCCGAAAATTTTAGCAATTACCATTTATATATCTTGACCCAGACCTTTGAAATCAGCTACCTTCCTTAATTTTAATTCTTAATGCCTAAGCTTTATGTTTATGAGTTTATATTGGTCGAATAAAGTATTTTTTTTACTTTCCATCGGTTAACGTTTTATTGTGCATCCTATTTTTCACCAGCTAGTTTGTTGGATTATTTCTGTTGTTGCCGTGACTGGTGTCTATCCACTTAAGTAACCTTCCTTAATTTGGTGGTGCTTTTCTGAAACTTTCTTCAGGTGATATCCAAAGTTTCTTCTTTTTATAAGGGTCTACCTAAATTGAGGTTGGATGACTAGTTTTAGTTTTAAAAATTCATCTCAGTATTTTATTATTCCGTTTTTTATAAATCTGCTTGCACTGATGTTTTCTCTTTTTATAATTACTACATACTTAGGTCATTACGCATTCTAATGCCTTAACTAAAAAAATAAGTAAATATATTTAAAAATAAAATATATAACAACAGAAGGAGAAGGGCTGCTAGACAGATTAAGCAAAGACCTTATCAGTGGGAAAGGTAATTCATGCAGATTATTTCTGGGCGCACACAGCTCATACCCACGTAATGGAATTTTGAGGCACAATACCAAAAGTAATCACGTATAACATAGCTGGTAAAATAACAGAATTCATATCAACATGCAGTTTCTGTGGAATAACAGGTCTGTAAGAAATAAATATCATCATCTGTTGACTCTGATCCACCATCTTTTTCTCCCAAACTCAGAATTTTTCAGGGGGGGGGTGGGCAATACAAAATCAGGGTCATCAGTGAAAGCTGAGAAGCATGGTTCAAGCAATATGTGTGACCACACAACCCCACCTACATAACAACACAATACCAGAAGCAGAATAACTGCAGAAGTTCTTGTTTTCTTCTTGGTTCAGTAAAATGCTGTGACCAGAATTCGGAAACAGACATTATGTATTCAGCAGATCAAAGATGTCAGTCCTAATAAACAATTACCTACAAGTTAACATTTTAATAGCTTCCTATTATGCTTGTGAACTGTGCCTGTAGTCATATTTAAAAGCAACCAAAAAGATACATAGAAAGCATGCTTGTCATGTGGAGAGCTGTATTCAATTTGAAAATTTAAATGGTTTGCTCCAGAGCATGCTGGTACTTAGAAATCTTCCGTAGTACCTGCATCAGGGTTAGCTTTTCCATGTCTTTGACAAGGAACAGTTATTAAGCTTTTGAAAACCTGGGTATCATTACAAAGTATTTTCTAGTACATGCTTGCATTGCTCTGTAAATTTCAAGCATAAAGGCTCTCTTGTGTAAGAATGGCTTAGAGCAGGTCATAAAAGTGGTGATCTGAACCCATTAAAGGATTTATCATCAGTAGCAGCAGTATAAGATATTATCAGTCTGGGACATGAGAAGGCATTTTTATCTTCTGTATTTAAGCACAAAAGGAGACACTTTTTTAGCAAAATCACCACCCTAGTGCTGTGTGCTGTAACAGAAAGGAAGAGGAGTGCTCACTAATGTTATTTTAACTTTGAACATTACTGTACATAAAAGATACTGATTCATTGCACTACACATCCAGTATGTCCTATGTTTCAGATCCGCTTACAAGACTACTTTCCATTTTGCAACTGTTTTAACAGATTTTCCTTATCCCTATAATTTGTTTCATTTGCTTATAAAAATATCATCTGACACCTTGTGTAATTCTACAAATGTCAGCCCACTCCATTTAAAGTTGAAGAGCAAACATACAAAAGAAGGGCTTTTCAAAACTTAAGACAAAAAAAGCTCTCAACAAACTTGAGACAGTTATAATCTATGCTAAATCATCATAAACACTGAACATTAACATTTTAACTGTGACTTCAAATGCAGCATTAGCATTCATTTATGAAACAACGATATCCTTATGGCTTCATAAATCACCATCAGTACTGCACTCCTGCACCATCGCCACCTGCTGATTGTGTAGCTAACAGCAAGAACCCTTTCAGAATAGTCCATTTTCCATAGTATAGACGTGCCTGCGATCTGCCAGTGTTGTTTTCAGGCAACTGTATTCAGCCCACCTTTCCTGTAGGTTCTAAAAGCCATAACCCTATGATTGCATGAAAATATTCCTTATCAGGTAGGTTTTTAGTAACCCTACTTGTAATGCATCATAAGACTATATCTTCTCTAGTTTTCAAGTTGGTTCTAAAAACCATACCCCTATGATTTCATGCTACTATATCCCCTCTTGCATTTAGGTAGGTTTTTAATAACTATGTTTCCTGTATACATAACACAGTGAAGTTTGCAAGGGAACCTGAGAAAGTAAGTTTATCTTTGTTAACTGAAAACTTGCAAGTTCCTCACTTCTTACTTTGTTCTCCTCTTTCTTTTGCAGTTACTAATGCTTCCTCCACCATAGATTCAATGCTATCTACTGTATGAAGAAATATCAAGTCAATTTTGTCTGCTCTGCCTTCTCCATTTATTCCAAAACCCTCAGTCTGTCTAAAATGGGAATTATCTGTTTTGTCACCTTCAGTTGGTATGCTTCAGTTTTAATTAAATCCCCTTTCAATTTTGTAACAGCTCTCTTATTAACAATAGTGGAGAGAATAATATTTTAATACAAGCTGTGGCTTCAAAACTGGTGATATGTGGTAAATATACAAATGTTTCCTTTCACGTTCTTTCAGCCAAGCTACTAAAAAGGGAGAAGCAAAAGGCAGTAAAGAACATTTCCTAGTACAGTTAGTTGCAGAAGCATGAACAATATCAAATGTGCCATCTTACATTGTCTTTTCTTCCTGAACCAACTGGTGAATCTGGGCATTTTGAGGCAATGTTACAACTGCCTCATGTACACAGACAACCCTCTCCTCCTACCACCAAACACCAATACATGCAAGAGATGCAATTATACAGCCAAACTGGAAGCTAAGCTCTCTCAACCCAAGACTGGATCAGACAGTCAAGAGGAGAAGGGAAATACTTGCATCACACCACCAGTCTCACATAGACCCATTAAACCAGCACCGGTGTAAAACATACATAAATACACAAAAACATACTCTAAGGCTCTAAATAAAAATCTGCAAAAGCAACAGCGACCTCCAAAGCAGACATCCAAGCAACATCCACCCCCAACACAAACCATGAAACACATACTTCACAAAACCAGTGTGCCATGCAATCACAGCCCTTAAGGCAAAATAACATACCCAACATACTACTAATAGGTGACTCTATAGTCAGGCACACTGACGGCCCACTCACTAGGCTGAATAAGGAGAAGGTTACTGTTAGCTGCCTGTCGGGTGCCAGGATCCGCCACATGACACAAGCACTCAGGTCACTCCAGAACAAGTACAAATATGACTCTGTCATTGTCCATGTTGGTGTGAATGATCTGAGCCGTACCTCCCTGGACTACATGAAAAGAGACATGGAAGAGCTCTCTGATCTTGTAGCCCAGGCTGGTATGACCCTGACCCTGAGTAGCATCCTGCCCTCACCAAGAATGATACCACAGTATAAAGAAAACATTATCAATTTCAACAATTGGCTAAGTTTCTGGTGTCATTCAAAGGGGATCCAGTGTCTGTCTGCCTGGGATGACATGCTCGACAAGCCACGCTGCTTCGCTAGAGACGGCTTGCACCTGTCACCCTTAGGCTTTCGAATACTGGCCAAAGCTCTTGCCACCCCCATAGTCACTTTTTTAGGCAGGGCTCAAAAGACAAACCCCCTGCAGTAACTAGCACAAGTAACAAAAAACTGAGGGTAATACTACTCAATGCCAGAAGTCCAAACCTCAAAATGCACGCACTCAAGGCACTCCTCAGTATGGACAAAATTGATATATGTGCAGCAACAGAAACCTGGTTTAAGGCTCCAGAGAGCACCCAGTACTACCAGGCTAGAAAGCCTACCATACATTTCGGCCACAGAACCCGGACCAAAATACAAAAAGCGTGGGGGTATCCATATTCATCAAGGATACACACACCTCATGTTTAGTGGCACAGCATGATGCTTCAGAGATTGTCCACATGCAACTAACAACAGGCAAAACTGCAATTCAGATTGTAGCTTGCTACAGATCACCCACCATGTCCCAGGACCCCCATTCCGCATTTCTGGAAACACTGGGAAGCATAAAGGTTCTACTAAACACCCTAATATTGGGTGATTTCAATTACCCAAACATTAACTGGGAGAATAACTCCCTTGCCCAACATTTCCTAGAATATATAAACTCAAACACCCTGGATCAACTGGTCAACACTCTCACCAGAGGTGATAACATATTGGACCTGGTCATCACCAACATGGGCGACCGATGTTCCACACCAGCAGTCAACCCCTCGCTGGTTAGATCTGACCATAAACAAATCACTCTGGATATCCACATTCCGCCCCCACCCCAGCTCAAGGAAACCACCATGAAAAACTTTTCAAAAGCAAACTTCACGTCACTTAAGACGGAAGTGGAAAGTTTCAAAGCCCCCATGCTAAAGGATAACACTGTCCAAGCTATAAAATCCTTTACTAATGCATTCTACAGGCACCTGCAAGAATGCATGGATCGTGCTCTCCCAAACAAAACCAAGACTCACTCCTCCAAGAAAAGGAAACCAGTCTAGTGGACCCCTGCCATAAACAAGCTATACAACAGAAGGAGGAAACTAGTACAGAAAAGAGTAAATCCCAAGAAGGGAAGACATCCCTGATCAGTATCAGCAAGAAACTATGATCCCTCATAAAATTATCCAAGGCTAGCTTCGAAAGAAAAATTGCCAAGGACTCCAAAGATAACCACAAGGCATTCTTTAGCTATGTCAAGAATCTAAGTGGAAATGCTCAGATCTGCTCGGAGTTAGTGCAGAATGGCACAGAATACACTGAACTGACAGATATTGCCAACATCCTGGCAGTCAGGTTCAGTGCAAACTTCACCCCCCACTCACCCCCAAAAGGGCCCATAGCCATACCAGAAGAATGTAGAGCCCCTGAAATCACAGACACTCAGGTTAAAGCAGCCCTTTCCAAAGCCAAAAACACAGCATCAATGGGACCAGACAGTGTCCCAGGCTGTGTCCTACATGAGCTCAAAGACAAACTAACCCCTCACCTAAACACACTGTTCAAACTCAGCCTCTCCACAGGCTATGTACCCATAGAGTGGTGCACAGCAATGGTTATTCCGCTACACAAAGGTGGAGCCACAACAGACCCCAGGAACTATTGCCCTATAAGCCTGACCAACTTGGTCTGCAAGGCTATGGAGTGCACCATCATGGAACTCATTAACAGAGACATTGGGAACCTCCAAATACTGAACCCTACCCAGTTCGGCTTTGTTAAGGGCAGATCATGCCTCCTAAACCTGGCGGACTTCTTTGGGATAGTTACCAAGGCTATAGACGAGGGAAAGGTGGTACACACAGCCTACCTAGACCTCGCAAAGGCTTTTGACACCATTCCCCATTCTGGTATTATAGACAAGCTCACCAGCCTGAACATAAACCTCTACATCACAAGATGGGTTGCCAACTGGCTCACGGACAGAACCCACATGTTGAGAGTTGTGGGAGCTAGGTCCGACTCTAAACCGATTACAAGTGGCATTCCCCAGTGCTCTGTCCTAGGACCCCTCCTGTTCAGCATATACTTCTCAGAGGTACAGGCAAGCACAGGAGGACTATGGCTGACCAAGTTCACAGATGACTGCAAACTAGGGGCTATAATTGACTCTCCGGCTGACACAGACATCCTCCAAAAGGGTCTCACTGAGACGGATACCTGGTGTCAAAATCATGGCCTCAAGATAAATGCCAAAAAGTGCATAGTTATTCCCCTTGGAAATAACAAAGTACCCACAAACTACCACATAGGTGGTAGTCCCCTAAATATGGAAAACATAATAAGGGATCTGGGGACCCAAGTAGATAGTAATCTCTCCTTTGATAATCACATTGCCAAAGTGGTTAGAAAATCCTTCTATGTGGCCCACCTAATCACAAAAGGGTTCGCATCCAGATCAAAAGAGGTCATTGTGCCCCTCTACTCATCACTCATCAGACCCATCATAGAGTACAACACCCCATTTGGGATGTACCTTACAAGACACCTGCAACAGCTGGAAAGACCACAAAAGTACCTCACCAAGAGGATCACTGGCCTCAAACAGATGCCCTATGCAGCTTGACTGAAGAAACTCCAGCTGTACTTGGTTGCATACCGCCTACTCAGAGGTGATCTCTGTCTGACATACAAGGCCATCTCCAACCCAGAATTGATGGACATGCTCCACCTAAAGAAAACCATATCCTCTCGAGCCACATGCTCTAGGGATCTAAACCTCACCACAACAATAAATAGGACATACTGGAGGGATAGATTCCTGTCCCAGGGACTTCCTATGATTTGGAACAAGATTCCAATCTACATTAGGCAGAGCTCCTCGCTAACACTCTTCAAGAGAAACCTTGACAAGTGGATGGAAAACAGAAAGTTTACCCCGGGGATCACTTCAGTGGCTCTGCTGGACAGAGGCACAGGGAACTAATCTAAGGGGGCGGCAAAAGCCAACACATTCTGGCTAGGCTTATAAATGCCTTTAGGCAGATAGCCTAGTACCTACCTATGAACGTATGAGCTTATGAAAAACAAATGCATTCATATGCAAGTCAGTAATATGTCAACAAATGCAATAAAATAATATGACAAAGAATTATGCACCACTGGAACTTGGAATTTAAGAACTATGAACCAAAGTAAAACTAAAGAGGTTAAGAATGAGATGACAGAAGAAACACTGACATCTTGAGAACTGGTAAAGTAGAATGGCCTGGAATGAGTAATTTTAGTTCTGATAAAAGTCAAATCTTCATCTGTCATCAACAGTCTTTCAGAAGAACTGGAGTAGCCATCACAGTTAAAAAAGCATGTCAAAATCAGCAGAGGAGTAGCTGCTTTTACTAGTACCTGGGGCTACACTCCATAGTGACACCCCACCTCTCCACCTTTACATTTGAAGAGAAAAAAGGTCCACTTCTTGTAGAGGTAGACCATTCAAGTGGCCAGATATACTCTCTGATTCCTGCCCCAATTGTTCAATAGCAGAGCAAAAAGAAAGCAAAAAGTCTGCAGTCAGGTACCTGGGGGTCCTGAAAGGAGCCTATCAGGTCCTGTTTCTGCTTCCTGCCCAAAAACCTCTTTGCTCAGATTTCAGTATAAAATATTTTTTTTCTTCTTTTAAACTGTAGCAAACTACTACAGTGCTCAGGTTTTAGTTAGATTAAAAAAGAAACATTTTTATTTTTACTTTTAAACTGTAGCAAACTGCTTGCTACAAATTGAGATAGCAGTTGCTACAGTTTAGACCAAACATTGAGAGTTACAGCTCTCTGGTTTTACTTGAAAAACAAAGAATGCAAAAAATCTTTTTTTTTTACTTTTAAACTGTACCAAACTGCTTGCTACAAACAGTTGCTACAGTTTAGACCACACTCTGAGCTTTGCAGTGCTCAGGTTTGACAACAAATGCAACATCAGCTTTTAAAAGATGGTATACACTAAAGAGTGGTAGGTATGATGGATCAGATGTCTGATTGCACCCCTTAGCACTTTGCACTGTGGGAGGTTTCCCCATTCACCCTTCCCCAGGCTAAACTACTGAAAATCATTGCTTGGTTATGACCCCAGAAATGTTAGAATGATCTGATACTTTGTGGTACAGCTGCACACACTGAAAAGGAAAATTTTGACAATTTTATGAGGATTTACAGCAACATTTGGAAGCATCATTAAAACAAAATTGCATTCTTAATATGTGACAAATGAAGTCAGTTGGAATAACATACATGTTTGGACTTGGACAAAATGGAGTAGGAAATAGACTAATTGGATTCTTCTTGATTATATATATTTATAGTCAGAGATGGAAGACTTCTATACAGTCAGCAAAAAAACAGGCCTGCAGATGACTGTGGCTGAGATTATCAACTTCTCATTGAAAAATTTAGAATTAATACAAAAATGTGTAGGCCTATGAGACACAAACTTAATACTATTCAAAACATATATGTAATAGAGATAAAGAAGAGATTTAAGTTATTAGACCTGTTAGACAGAGCACCTGACGGTCCATGGTAGAAGTTTGTGATATTGTCCAGGAGATGGCATCAAAAATATTCCAAACAGAAAGAAGATTAAGAATTCAAAATGGCTGTCTGTGGAGGTTTTATGTTTTAGCTGTGGAGCTAAAGGTGATTGAAACTGAATGCAGAGTTTCAAAGAATAGCAAGGACTGATAAGGAAACATACTTAAAAAAGTGGTGCAGTGAACTGGAAGAAGACAGAGCAATGGAAAAGAGATAACCAAGGATATGTCCTTCTGTCCTGCACCAGTTCAAGAATACTGGTGATAGCAATAATTATCATATAAATTGTGAAAGATAAAAGACAAAGATGGGAGGGTACTAACAGAAGCAGAAGATATTAAGAGGAGGTAGAATGCATATACAGAACAGCTGCATAGGAAGGACTCTAACATCACTGAGCACCACATTGGTTTATAAGTTCACAGGTAAGTAAGAGACAATCAGTCTGCAGACCATAATAAGCCTAGTCAGTAATTCATATTAAAATGTTCCCTCCAGCTACAAGGCATACAATACAATATACACCATGGAGAATTTGAGGCTGCCCATCCAGTTAGCTAGGTTTATCATGAAGGTGATAAGTATGGTACTCTGATCAATATGTGGTGGACGTTTGTTCTAGATGTGGGGGACTTGTTGGGCTATGAATCTATTATGCCACTGTGTCTTATCTGTTGATGAGTGTTTAGTTCCTTCAACTGAGCATTTGTTCTGCAAAGGAATAGAAGGTCAAAGAGGGATGGATCTTTCATGGCTCAAAAGGATAGACACAGATCCCCATGGAGGAATCTATAAGAAATTAAGTACAGAGAAAGAGCTGACAATCTGTTCTGATAACTAAGATTTTTGATGTTGCTGTCCTTATTAATAAGGATATTGTCTGAGGCTACTGATCATTTTAGTTAGGAACCTCTGAGATCTCTCAAGTTGCATGATATGTTTAAACAAGCACATTCCAAAATAGCTTTTCATTCACTACTGGTTCTGTCGAGATATGAGTAAAGGAGAAATAAGACTTCTTTGGGTCTTGGGGAAATACTGTGAGAAATTAGCTAACACAGAGAGAAGATTTTTCTGAATTACTATAGAAACAAGATAGAATAAAGATAAATTATCAACAAGAGTGCCTAGATCCTTTGTCTGATTGGAGGGGTGTGTCACATATTTAGTATGGGAAATGTTTTGTTTACCAGTATTAGCTATACTACATTTGCTCACATTTAATTTGATAATGCTTGCTAGCATGGTTTAACCCATGTTGGGGCAATTTTGAGAAGGTGGAAGAGTGAATAATGACACCCAATTTACAATTGTCTCCGACAATGGTACGTTCTCTGATTGAGAACCAGACATCCTGCAGAGTGAAGCTAGATGGGCCCTAGTAAGTCTTGCTAATAACAAGGCCACAGGAAGTGACAGAATTCCAGATTAACTATTAAAACCCTGCAAATATTTTACTGTTATATTGCTGCTTGAAATATGACAGCAATTTGAGTAAACCTGACAGTGGCCATTAGAATGGAAAAGGTTAGTTTATATTCCAGCCCTAAAAAAGGACAATGCTAAAGAGTGCTGAAATGATTGAACAGTTGCACTTATTTCATAGGCTAGTAAGTTAATGCCCAGGAACCCCCAAGCTAGACTTACATCAGTATATGAACCAAGAGCTATCTGACTATAAGCTGGTTTTAGAAGGGGCATAAGCACCAGAGATCAAGAATGGAGATAGCAAGAGAATTCCAAAAATATTTAATTCTGCTTTTTTGAATACTCTAAAGTTTTGATTGTGTAGTCAATAACAACCTGTGGTAAGTTCTTAGAGAAATGGGGATGTCATTTCACTTGTTTGATTCCGGACGAACCTATATGCAAAACAAGCACTGAACGTAGATTAACAGACTGGTTCAGGACTGGGGAGGAATACAACAAGGCTGTGTACTGCCACCCTGGTTATTCAATTTACTTGCCAAATATGTCATGCACAATGCTGTGTTAGGTGAATCAGATGCTGAAATAAAAATCACTAGGAGAAAAATTAATAACCTCAGGTATGTAGATGATACCATACTAATGTCTAAAAATGAGGAAGAGTTATAGGGCCTGTTGATGAGGGTGAAAGCATAAAGTGCAAAAACTGACTTGTTCAACATAAAATATGTCTACTCAGATTAATATATGCAGATAGATAGAGAAAAAGTAATGGCAGTCACATATTTTATTTTCCTGGGCTCAAAGATCTCTCCAGATGGTGATTGCATTAATAGAATTGTAGATTCATAGATGTTTACTAGGGTAATGACTTAACAGCCTTTTTAAGCCTAGCCATGTATCCCAAGTTCTGGTACCCTTAATAAATGTAGGCATAAGCAAGGACTTGGGAGAGGAAACATTTATGAGCAGAGGCCTCGGAGATGAACCACTTACAGGCTCCTGTGTCTATTAGAGATATAAGTGCCAAACCAGAGATGAATTTCCTGTTCCTCATGCAGTTGTCCAAGTTACACATGAATTGTGTTGGGGAAGAACTCTACTTCACATGGATGGGGAGCCTGTTCCAGGGATGGGGGAGTCTTTGGGATACATACCTTTCTCTCCAGCAGGTCCTATTTGTATAACAGACAAGGTTTAAGACTTTAGAATACATAGTGCTGATGCTGTTTATTTTGCATATATGCAGGAAGTCCACCAGAGCAGGGTCTGACAATGCTTTGAATGCCTGGCATAGATCTTCCCTCAACAGCCTGTAGGAGACAGAATATAGGGATAGGGCTTTGAGGTGGGCTGCATACGACATGGTACTTATGCCCTGTATTCTTTTAGTGAGGAACATCTGTGGACGTTCCAGTTGTTGGCTGTGCCTGGTTAGGTAAATGCCAAAAGGCTGTTATACTCAATGATAAGTCAGATGAATGCTGAATATAGTGAAAAAATGGCTCCTTGGACCTTGATGATAAATTGCACAACATAAAATGATTTCCTCACTACTGCAGATATGTGCAAAGCTCTAGATTACTTTCTAGGTGTGTCTCCAAGTCCCTGACTAGTGGGTTGACTCTTATGGATGTGTTGCAATATGATAGTTAGCATGGATGGGTGACTTCCCAAATGATACTATTAAGCATTTCTTAGCATTCAGTTTTAGATCAAGACTCTGACACACATTATTTGTCCTTATCAGCCCTTCCAGGAGAACATTAGAGTCAATGAGGAATTCCATTACTGCTCCTAATTTGCAATCATCTGAAAACTTGGTCAACCAAAGGCCATTGATGTTGCTGTTTATATTGGTGTTGACTTCAGAGAAATAAATATCAAAAAGGAATTGTGCCAGTACCGATCCCTGAAGGATTCTGCTTCTGACTGACCTCTTTATAGAGGTAAACTCCTCAGTGCTAACTTCGTCTACCCTGTCTGTGAGTCAGATGACTATCCTTCAGGCGACATATGGGTTCATACCTAACCTCTTGAGTTTGTCAACAATAAAAAAACAAAAGACCACTACTAGCCGAGTACTTCCGAAGCGTTTTAATGAATATTTCACACTCTAAGCACTTTCACCATCATTACATGGCTTCTTCAGAGTGAGTGGTAACAAATCAACAAACCCTTTATATACACACATTAATTGTTCAATTATCCAATTTGCCAATTTAAAATGCCTTCATCTTAAAACAACATATACAAGACAAACACAACCCCAACCCACAAATGTACAAATAGATATATAAAAATACTTATAAAAAACTATGCTATTATGATATTGTTATGTCCCTTAGGGTGCCTAAATAATATTTCCCCTTTGTCTCAAAATAGGTCTTAGGAAAATAAAGTCATTCAATCCAGGTGGCTTTGAAGCATTCAACATTATCTGACTTTTATATTCCAATAATTCCACCTTTAATTTTTCATCCCCACCTCTTTCATTAAACAACACCCTATCAATGACAAAAAATAGAAATCTTTTAAAGTTAGTATACACTGTACTATGTGTATATAAAGCATTGTGAGAATCATGATTCTTAATAGCCCTAAGATGTTCACCTATCCAGTCTTTTAATCTTCGAATGGTCTTGCCAACATAGAATGTACTACAGTTAGTACATGTAGCCAAATAAACCACCTTTTGTGTATTACAATTCACTCTACCTGGACATGGAATAGTCCTGTTGTATCCCTGTACAATAACATAAGGTCCATCATTGATGTATCTACAAACCTTACTCACTCTGAAGAAGCCATGTAATGATGGTGAAAGCGCTTAGTGTGTGGAATATTCATAAAAACGCTTCGGAAGTACTCGGCTCGTCGTGGTCTTTTGTTGTTTTATCAGTTTTAGATCCATTGGGTATTTGTTTGGTAGTTTGTCAACATACCTGAGTGAGGTATTGTGTCAAATGCCTTGGTCAGATCAAGAAAGGTAGGGTGAGCCATTTTGTCCTTATTCATTGCTTTGTTGACCTTCTCAAACAAATCTACTAGGCTGAGTATCCAAGACCTGCAATGGACAAAACCAGATTGGGTTGGGTCCAGGGTCAGTAGGTTTTCTATGTCATTATTAATCATTTCCATGATAATTATTTCCACAGCTTTGCATTTTAGACTGTTCAGATTTATGGGTATGTAGTTTCCAGGAACTGTAGATGGCCTGCCTTTTTGCAGAGGGATGAAGGTTGATGTTCAGCATTCATGAGGCATGACACCTGTTTGGACACTATGATTAAATAATGATTCCAGTGGGCATGGTAGGTCATTTTTCATAATATTTAGAAGGAGGCTTGAAATATTGTCTGGGCCCATCAATGCAATGTTATTGGCCTTTCATGGGGCTTTCCCTGTAAAACACTGCTTCTCTATTGATTTTTTAAATTGTTTTGACATTTTTTCTGTATTTTAGTCTAGTGGCTGTCAGGCTAAACAACTAGAGTTCATTTGTGAAATAGGAATAAAGTCTTTTGTTACTTTATTCTAATGCTATAACTCATATGTGCACACCAGCTGAAAACCTGTGATGTTAGTTGGAATTGCAATCAGTTGTGCCTGTCATGTCTACCACCCAGAGGGATGCCATCTGGAAAAATCTGCTGATTAAAACAATGATGACATCTTCTTGCCATAAGTCTGCTGTTGTGGAATATTTATTCTCAATCTGAATTACATTCCTTCAGTTTCCAGTACCTATGTTACCTTATTCAGGATCTGAGAGGAACTCTACTTGCTCCCAGAAAATAATAGACATAAGTGAAAGACATTTGTTCCCACATGAGATTAGAGTCCCTTTCAAGGCTACTCACATGGACACACACACACTCACGCACACATGCACACAGACAAAAACACACATACGCAACCTGCAAACAGCGCAGAGTATCTGCCGTTCATCTGTTTGCATCAGCATGTCTTTGAATATGGAATGAAATGAGACAGAGCAGCAAAACACCACACAGACAAACATAGATGCACATATTCCACACAAAAGCCCCCCAAGTCAGGAAACAAACTAGAGAAATAAGTGCTCTGAGACAGCAATACATCTGAACCATTATGCAGTCAAATTATAGCTCAAGTGTAAGGAGACAGGAGCCAGTGCCTGGTAAGAAACAGTCATTTATGCCATTCAAGCACCTCTCAAGATCTTAAAATCAACAGCATGAGATAGACATTCTGAAATAATTTTAACAACGTTGAGAAAACAAGTCTGTAATAATACCAAATAAGAACACAAAACTATATTTTACATTGCATTGTAACAAATGTAAAGTGTTATAAGTTTCATTTAACATGTATTTTCCACTAATAGCAGCTTTTCTTTTGATTTGCAGGTAAGTGGATGGTCTATTTACTGTTCGTTAAAACTGTTCTTATGACTGCTCATGTCGGTAAGTGGCCCACTGTATAATGATTTCAATGTAATAGTTATGTTATGCAAGGGATTCCCAACTCTGCTATCTCACTGATTGCTACAGTCCATGGTTACCAAAAGCAGAAGAGGTTCGGGACCATGTCCACTCCAGAGCATTACTTAACACCCCCTGCGATTTATAGCATAACCCAGAAATATTGGTACGTGTTGAAAGTGCTGTGAAGGCTCCAAAATGATTGGTCATGCTTCGGGATAGTGTTCCATTTTGTGATTGATTATGCTACAGGATATTGTCCATTTTGTGATTGATTATGCTACAGGATATTGTCCATTTTGTGATTGATTATGCTACAGGATATTGTCCATTTTGTGATTGATTATGCTACAGGATATTGTCCATTTTGTGATTGATTATGCTACAGGATATTGTCCATTTTGTGATTGATTATGCTACAGGATATTGTCCATTTTGTGATTGATTATGTTACAGGATATTGTCCATTTTGTGATTGATTATGCTACAGGATATTGTCCGTTTCTGTCGTACAGGCATTGCAAAAGCAAACTTACAGAAAACTGCAGATGTTCCATACAAGCATGAAAGACAAGACATGTGCAGCTTCTTCATTTGTATGTCTGTATGTAGGTTTATACGCATTGATTGATTGACTGATTGGTTGATTGATCGATTGATTGATTGACTGATTTGTTTGCTTGGTTACTAACTTTTCATTAGGCAGGTTAGACCCTCTAGAGATAGGTTCATAGGTTAGTACTAGGCTATTGGCCCTAGGGCCTATACAAGCCTAGCCATAAAAATTCCCTGGATATTTCTTCCCACAATATTTACTTCCCTGGACCCCTGTCTAGCAGGACAACTGACATGATCCCCGGGGTGAATTTCCTGGCTCTCATCCAATCGTCAAGGTTCCATTTGAAGAGGGCCAAGGAGGTGCTCTGCTTGACATGTATGGGCAGTCTATTCCAGAGTATGGGGAGTCTCTGGGTCAGGAACCTATCCCTCCAGCATGTTTTGTTCATTGTGATGACAAGGTTTAGATCCCTGGAGCATGTGGCTCTGAGGGACTGGGATTTCTTTAAGTGGAGAATGTCCAACAGTTCAGGGTTTGACATGCCTTGTATGTTAAGCAGAAATCGCCTCTGAGTAGACGATATGTCACAGAGTATAGCTCGAGTTTTTTTAGATGGTCAGCATAGGGCATCTACTTTAAGTCTGTGATTCTTTTAGTGAGGTATTTCTGATGCCTTTAAAGCTGTTGTAGATGACTTGTGAGGTACATACCAAACAGGGCGTTGTACTCTATAATGGGTCTAATGAGGGATGACTACATTGGGACAATTACCTTTATATATATATATATATATATATATATATATATATATATATATATATATATATATATACATACATATATATATATATATATATATATATATATATATATATATATATATATATATATATATATATATATATATATATATATATATATATATATATATGGGATCCGGACACATGCTCGACTAGCATATGTCCGAATCACAAAACATCGAACACACATACACGAAAGCGCTTAACATCAACAAGCGCTTCCGTGTATGTGTGCTTGTTTCATAGATCGGACTACAGTGCGGGTAAGGGAAAATTCCCTTTTCCCCACTGTAGTGTGATATCGGAGTGAGAATAATAAAGTAGGGGGGTGTGGGGGGTGAAGGGGGCAAAGCCCCCCTGCAGAAACGTAGATTTTTTTTTTTGAACTGCACATACACGGAAGCGCGTTTCGATGTTAAGCGCTTTCATGTACATATGCTAGTCGAGCATGTGTCCTAGTCCCATGCAACATCTTAATACTTGGATTCTAGGTTAGTATTAAACCCTTACCAGAAGATGCTCACTTTGTATGTAACCTTACAGTACAGACAGGTTGCAATGTACTGTGAACACCCGACATTTTCAACATATTATCATAATTAATTGATTCTTCTTCATTTGCTCTCCTTTATTAAGGAGAACATATACATAGCACTAAAAGATCCCTGTTGTTTGCTAATCATAGCTGAAACTAGCATGGTTCATCTTAGGCATGGTTCCCTCAGGCCCCTCAATCTAATAAAAGTCCATTCACTGCACATTGCATGGATTGTTCTCACTTGCGCATCATGCAGACTTACTGTTTTCTCACCTGAAGGAAAGTTGTTTTACTGTTTTATTCAGGTGAACTGCCTACCACTTGAAGAAAACCTACCTCTTGTTAAAAATTAAAGACTAGGACTGATTGTTCTATGGCATGTTAGCACTGCAGGATGAGATCATGTAGAAAGACTTTGTTGTTATGTATCTGAAACAGAAATGTAATTCTCAGCAAAAAGATATAAATGACCCACATTAGAAAATGCATTTACCACATAGGTAGCTACAGCTGTTTATGTGCTATATGTGTAGTTAGCTGCCCAAAGATAACTACTACATTTTGAAATACTACCAAATCTGCAGGTGTACATGAAGAAACAGAAGCCAATGTAACTCTTGCATTGTGCAATTTGGTGTTACCTGAGAAAGATTTAACTGTTATCCCACATCACGTTTAGTGCATAGTTTCACTTGATCTAGTAATGGGTTGGATCACTGCCCCTTCACTATGTCTGAACATGCAAATAAAAAATATTTTAAACAAGAATGATGTGTGTTAACGGGTTTCAAAGCAAACTAGAATTCAAGCTGTGTTGCTGTTCTTTGCAAAAGTTAATTCACTGTTATCAGCAGTTTTTTGTGTCCATTAAATCCTGATTGTTTAATTCTATTAGCAGAACTGTGGAAATAAACTTTTTTCCATATCTCTCATATTATTAGTCCGACAACATTATCACATTTATGCTGTATGTATTAATAATCAGAGTGACTACTAAATTTCCTTTCCTTCACTTATTTTATGCTCTTGTTATTATCGTGATCTCTTACCACAAGCCATTCAACAAATCATTTTCTGTAAATACTCCCCTTAGTCTAACTGGATACTTTCTATACTTTGCAGTACTGCATGTCTTCTCCCTTTCAATATATTTTCAGTGAATTCCTCATCTCCCATATGAATCCATAAATAAATATAGGAAACTGTGAACCCCATAGGTTTGGAAGTTTTATTCCTTCTTTCATACTGGTTGACACTTATTGTCCTTTTTGACAAATATCTTCAATGTTTATCTCCTCCTGTAGTTCATCCATTTCTAGAGCCACTCTCTTTCTATCAACACTGACCCAGGCATAACTCCTGTGCATTTCTTGGATAACTCCTTTTCATTTCCTGAATAACTCCTGTCCATTTCTTGGATAACTCCTTTTCATTTCCTGGATAACTCCTGTGCATTTCCTGGATAACTTCTGTGCGTTTCCTGGATAGCTCATTTGCACATTCTGAATAACTCCTGTGCACTTTCTGGATAAGTCTTGCGCATTTCTTGGATAACTCCTGTGCACTTCCTGGATAACTCTTGTACATTTCTTGGATAACTCCTGTGCATTTCCTGGATAACTCCTGTGCACTTCCTGGATAACTCCTTTGCACTTCCTGGATAACTCCTGTGCACTTGCTCGTCTTGTTACTTCTCTGGTACCTCATCACACTGCTGTTTCCACCCTGGTATTCCTGCATCACCCCAGCCTTGTACTGTAGTTATTCACATAATCAATCTCTCTCCCTCTCTCTCTCTCTCTCTCTCGCTCGCTCGCTCTCTCTGCTGAAAACTACAATTAGTTGCCTCTGAGCATGAGACAGTTGCCTCATCATGCAGTTCCTCTTCATTTAGGTTATGTTTAAAAGTATTACTGTGCAAACCACCACCCACCAGTTTATTATCAAAGTCTGGGCTCTTATTTCTGTAGAGTCTCCCAGTTCTAGTATCCCTGAACAGCCATTTTGTTATGTTGCTTACTGCTTCTCTTTCCACATTTCTTAGAATACTGGATTGCACCCTCTCCATCATTTCTTCAGAAGGAGCTCCAGCCTCCCTCCCCAGTGCCCTGGACAAACCTTCCCCAGTCATAGGAGTATTACCTTGGATCCCTTGGTCACAGCTCTAGTGGGACCAATCCAGTCAACAAATGTGTAAAGTAAAAAAACAGAATGAGGGTGCTATATCAAATACACATGGAGGTCAATAATGTAAACAAACTAAAGGTGATAAAATTATTTTCCAGTGATGCTATCATGAAAAAAATCCCATTGCTAGGGAAGGAAAATGCATTATGATTATCTGTGTGCAGACAGTTAAATTAACCTTTTGATATTTTGATCAAAGTAATGAATCTGCTCTACCAAGCCCTGCAATAACATAGAGTAGCTTACATACATTAAGATGGATTAATGCCCAGACGAACTAAGGCATTTTAAACTCAAGAATATCTAAGCTTGCAATGCATTTTATTAACTGTTAGCACACTAAACTGGGTACAAAGGATACTTGTGCTTAGAATTATTTTTTATTATTATAGCGGCTCACTTTATGGAGATAACAGTATGTTTCAAGGAAGAAAATTGTCTGGCAACTTAAGATCTTTACTTTATCCTAATGCTCAACTGTCTTTAAAGTGTGTGTGTGTGTGTGTGTGTGGGGGGGGGGCTTTTGTATTAGTATCCAACTGAATTTTGACTTTTGCAAGCTAAAGTAATCAATTCAACAGACTGACTGCATTCCTTCATTTTTACGAATATTGGATAGAATAATTGCTGTCCCAAGCAATTTTTTTAATCAGATATCATGACCTGGAGAGGAGAGCAAGAAGTCCTCAGAACCAGATTCTTGTAAATAAATGACAAGAATTTAGCTATTATTGACTGAATATTTTAGCTGGGTCCAATTGATTTATGTGTCAGTGATCCATGAACACTACTAAAAAAATGGTTTGGGATAATATTTTGTATCTTGAGGAAACATTGAGACGAGAAAGTAACCATAACAGTTTCTCAAAATCTTTTACTACCCTGTAAATTCATAAAGGAGTTTCTGATAATATCTGTCTTTTGATCATCTACTTTTCAGAATATTCTCTGATTTGATTTAACTAAAAAAATTGTAGGCCTGTTTTCTACAGCCTCATAGCCACACTTGATATGGCACTTATTACATAGGTTATATTTTCCTTGCCATAGATATGGTCTTTAAATTCCTGTTAATGAGAAATAATAGTTTATTGAAGGCTCTTCTCTTTGTTTATGTTTTAAGAATGTAAATCAGACTTCAGTAAATTAAATTATTTTTTTGTGGAAATCCTCATTTTTTCCTATGTGGAATGCCCAAAGTTATGCAACAATGAATTTCCATATTTCAATTTTCAGAGAATATTTTTATATATAAAAATAGAATTAATTATCATGGGGTAATACACATCTTCTTGTTTGATATTCATTTATGAGAAATAAATTAATATTTATACAACAATATTGACATTTCTATATTTTATGTCTGAGAAATTGTTTTCTGCCACAGACTCCTTAAAGATTCTAATTTTAGGGAGCCATCTTGATTAATAAATCTGTTTCTAATCTTTTAGATCATCATTCTGGACATTCACTATAAAATATTTGAAGGCAGCTTTTCTTTTTGCAAGGACAAGAATGCAGAGAATATTTAAGTGGTAACCCATGGCTGGGTGTGGATAATGCTTGGTTTACCCATGGGTACTGACAGTGGAGTTCTCTTTTTGCTGTACCTTTGGTTGACCTCAAAGTTGGTATATTTAAACTTAGAGGTGGGAGTGGTTCCCCCCATAGGGTATGCAGGGAGGCTAACCTCCTGACAAAAAAAATCCCCACAAGGCTCACTGAAAGCTGTTTCAGCCATTTTTAGTGATTATCACTGGATAATATAGTTGTTGATCAATTGACATGAATCCATTTGAACTCACTGTGTGATACATTACCATACGGAGGTACTATCTTCACACACTACCTGATATTTCTTTGTAGTAAGATATTATTCTAAAACACTTTCTGATGTTGCCTTGTAGTGAGATGCTGTTCTAACACACTGCCTTATATTTTGGTGTAGTGAGGTACTATTCTATCACACTGCCTGATGTTTCCTTGTAGTGAGGTACTATTCTGACACACTACCTGATATTTCACTGTAGTGAGGTACTAATCTATCACACTGCCTGATATTGCCTTGTAGTGAGATGCTGTTCTAACACACTGCCTGACACACTGCCTGATGTTTCACTGTAGTGAGGTAATAGTCTATCACACTGCCTGATGTTGCCTTGTAGTGAGATGCTGTTCTATCACACTGCCTGATGTTTCCTTGTAGTGCAGTACTATTCGATGACGCTCTCTGATGTTTTGCTGTAGTGAGGTATTATTCTAACACACTGCCTGATGTTTCATTTTAGTGAAGTACTATTCTAACACATTGCCTTATGTTTTGTTGTAATGAGGTACTATTCTGACACACTGCCTGATGTTTCTTTGTAGTGAGGTACTATTCTATGACACTGTCTGATGTTTCGCTGTAGTGAGGTATTATTCTAACACACTGCCTGATGTTTCATTTTAGTGAAGTACTATTCTAACACATTGCCTGATGTTTTGTTGTAATGAGGCACTATTCTGACACACTGCCTGATGTTTCTTTGTAGTGAGCTACTATTCTATGACACTGTCTGATGTTTCGCTGTAGTGAGGTATTATTCTAACACACTGCCTGATGTTTCATTTTAGTGAAGTACTATTCTAACATACTGCCTGATGTTTTGTTGCAGCGAGGTACTATTCTAACATACTGCCTGATGTTTCGTTGCAGTGAGGTACTATTCTACCACACTGTCTGATGTTTCACTATGTTTCACTGTAGTGAGGTACTACTCTAACACATTGAAAAATGTTTTGTTATAGTGAGGTAGTATTCTAGCACACTACCTGATGTTTTGTTACAGTAAGCTACTATTACAAGCGCAGTGCCGATATTTCATTGGAGGCAGATACTATTGTAACACACACACTGATGCTTCATAGTAGTGTGATGCTATTTTGACACTCTGCCTGATGTGTCATTGTAGTGAGATGCTTTTCTAGCACACTGCTTAATGTGTGGTTATAGTGAAGTACTATTCTAACACACTGCCTGATGTTTTGTGGTAGTGAGGTACTATTCTAGCACTCTGTTTGATGTTTAGTTGTAGTGAAGAACAATTCTAACACACTGCCTGATGTTTCATTGCAGTAAGTTACTATTACAAGCACACTGCTGATATTTCATTGTAGTGAGGTATTATTCTAACACACTGCCTGATGTTTCATTGTATTGAGGTGCTATTTTAAAAAACTGTCTAAAGATTCATTGTAGTAAGTTACTATTGCAAGCACAGTGATGATATTTCATTGCAGTGAGATACTATTCTAACACACTGCCTTATGGTTCGTGGTATCGAGATACTATTCTAACACACTGCCTTATGGTTCATGGTATCGAGATACTATTCTAACACACTGCCTGATGCTTCATTGGATTGAAGTGCTATTTTAACAAACTGTCTAAAGATTCATTGTAGTAAGTTACTATTACAAGCACAGTGATGATATTTCATTGCAGTGAGGTACTATTCTAACACACTGCCTTATGGTTCGTGGTATCGAGATACTTTTCTAACACACTGCCTTATGGTTCATGGTATCGAGATACTATTAAAACACACTGCCTTATGGTTCGTGGTATCGAGATACTATTCTAACACACTGCCTTATGGTTCGTGGTATCGAGATACTATTCTAACACACTGCCTGATGTTTCATTGGATTGAGGTGCTATTTTAACTGGTCTATATTATGTGATCGAATGATTAGGTGATTGAACACCTAATCGTCGACCACATAATGTCAAAAGCAAAAAACAGTGAACGGCCAACTTAAAGCAGGGAAAGATTTCCCTTGGCCGGGTGCTAGATTTTGCCATTTTCTCCACTGTGGAGCAATCTTGGAGTTGGTATATTTAGTTAGAGGGGGTGTGGGGGGAGCCCCCCAGTTAGTTTGGCTGTAAAGTTAATTTTTTTGTGTGTGTCCGACGGTAACGTTTCCCAGCGGTGTTTGCTATTTTGCAGTTCAATATTATGTGGTCGATGTTTAGGTGTTCGATCACCTAATCGTTCGATCATGTAATATAGACACTATTTTAACAAACTGGCTGAAGTTTCATTGTAGTAAGTTACTATGACAAGCACAGTGATGATATTTCATTGCAGTGAGGTACTATTCTAACACACTGCCTTATGGTTCATGGTATTGAGATACTGTTCTAACACACTGCGTAATGTTTCATTGTAGTAAGTTAGTGTTATAACCACACTGCTGATATTTCATTGTAGTGAGATACTATCCTAACACAATGCCAGATTTTTTGTTGTAGTTAAGTGCTATTTTAACACTCTGGCTGATTTTTCATTGTAGTGAGGATAGTTTTCTAACACACTGCTTGATGTGTGGTTGTGGTGAGGTACTATTTAAGCACACTGTCTGATGTTTCATTGTAGTGAGGTACTGTTCTATCACACTGCCTGATGTTTCATTGTAGTGAGGTACTATTCTAACACATTGCCTAATGTTTCATTGTACTGAGGTACTATTCTAACGCTATGCCTGATGTTTCATTGTAGTGAGGTATTATTCTAACACTATGCCTGATGTTTCATTATAGTGAGGTACTATTCTAACATGCTGCTTGATGTTTCATTGTTGTGAGGTACTGTTCAAACACATTGCCTGACATTTTGCTGTAGTGAGATACTATTTAAACACACTGCCTGATATTTCATTTAGGTGAGGTGCTGTTCTATCACACTGCCTGATGTTTCATTGTTGTGAGGTACTGTTCAAACACATTGGCTGACATGTTGCTGTAGTGAGGTACTATTTAAACACACTGCCTGATATTTCATTTAGGTGAGGCGCTGTTCTATCACACTGCCTGATGTTTCATTGTTGTGAGGTACTGTTCAAACACATTGCCTGACATTTTGCTGTAGTGATGTACTATTTAAACACAATGCCTGATGTTTCATTTAAGTGAGGTACTGTTCTATCACACTGCCTGATGTTTCATTGTAGTGAGGTACTATTCTAAAACATTGCCTGATGTTTCATTTTAGTGAGGTATTATTCTAACACACTGCCTGATGTTTTGTTGTATTGAGTTACTGTTCTAACACACTGCCGACTGTTCCATTTAAGTGAGGTACTGTTCTATCACACTGCCTGATATTTCATTGTAGTGAGGTACTATTCTAACACATTGCCTGATGTTTCATTTTAGTGAGGTATTGTCCTAACACACTGCCTAATGTTTTGTTGCAATGAAGTACTGTTGTAACACAATTCATGGTGTTTTGTTGTTGTGAGGTACACCAACTGAATGCACACCATCAAAGTTGGGGAGTCCACCTCCACCAGTAGACCAGTTATCAACGGGGTACCACAATGATCTGTGCTGGGCCCTCTTCTGTTAGGAATCTATTTCTCTAAGGTCCAGGTGAAAGTAGATGGCCTGCAGCTTACCAGATTTGCAGGTGACTGCAAACTGGGTGCAATCATTGAGTCCCTCAGTGATGTAAATATATTACACAAGGGGCTGATGCAGACAAATGATTGGTGCCAAAGTCACGGATAAAACCAAAATGCAAAAAAAAAGCCTTATTATCCCCTTTGGCAAAGAAGTAGCCCCTGCTAATTATGATATAGATAGTACCCCTCTAAGCTCAAGCCCAGTGGTGCAAGATTTGGGAACAGAGGTTGATAGCAATCTAAGCTTCAATCACCATGTGTCCATAGTGATAAGGAAAGCCTTCTACACTGTGCATCTCATAAATAAGGACATCACATCCAAGACTAAGGATGTTGTAACTCTACTGTACTCAGCCTTTATCTGACCACTAATTGAGTATAATGCTCCCTTATGTATGTATCTCACCAGACACCTGCAGCAACTGGAGAAACCACAGAGGTATCTAACCAACAGAATCCAGGGCCTCCTAAACAAGACTTACATGAAAAGACTGAAAGCCCTGTCACTGTACTCTGAATCATACAAGCTGCTGAGGGGCAACCTGTGCTTGGCTTACAGAGCAGTCTGTGACTCTGCCTTAATGGAAATGCTGCACATCCACAAATCAAATGTGGCAAGAGTCACTTGCTCCAGGGATCTCAACCTATCATTTGACATTAAGAAAACATGTTGAAGAGACAACTATATCTCCCAGAGATTGTCACTCCTCTGGAACAAGCTCCTACTTCATGTGAATCAGAGGTCTTCAATTGCCCTATTTAAGAGCAACCTTAACAAATTGGAAGGGTGACTTTAAATTCATCACAGGGATGGCACCTATGTCTCTCATGGACAGGTGTAATTGGTGCTGACCATAAAATTGCTCTACTAACAATGACCAACTAACTGTAGTCAATTAGGGTGTGATGACATGAGGCAATGTCATCTGTGCCAGGGAGTGTACGGCAGTGCATGTGTAACATATGCCAGCATAGCTAGCTGGAGTTTTGTAAAGACTTTTATCTCATTTGACTATCACTCTGATTTGTACAGATGCTTGTGTTAAAATGTATTTGTAAAATTGCTTGTGTTAAAAATGCATCAACAGTGGGACCTGCTGGACAGAAAAGAGATATACATGTATGTCATACAGTATTATTATAACTGATTAAATGTATATGTTTTAAAAGAGAATTCTGGAAGGGAAGAGGTTAATCTCTGTCCATTTAATTTTGAAAAATAGGTTGAAAATTAAATGGGTTGGTTTAGTCCATAAAGATTTTATCTTACAGGTCTGATTGCAACCAGAGACAAAAATGTCTGTGCAAACCAGGACTAGGAATCTTACTGTATTTTCCTTAGGGGTGAACTAATGGTTACCCTGGAAGGGTGGAAGTTTTTAAAATTGTTTTATAGCTTTCAGATGCTGCAACACATCTTAGCAAAGCTCTGGGTGCATATTGTATCAGAGTCATGTGACCAAATGTGGTGTCATTCTATAATCAGCACTGAAATGATTCTTTAGATATTAGTGAGAGATATTATGGAACTCTCGCAGCAGCAATTTGTCTTACAGAACCTGACAGGAAAAATCTCTCACAGATATCTCGCTCAAATGCACCTCTTCTTGCCTTGCTGTAGTAAGCAACTCAACAAACCTCATCTTGCCTTCCTTTAGCAAGTAATCAGGAAGCAGTAATGCTTTAATGAATCAGGAAAATATAATGAGATTAATTAAGTATTGTTTTTCTGCTTCTGTCTGAATCTATCCAACTGTGTTATTTTTTTGTATATCTCCTGTGATTGAAACTATGGGGTTTATTGTAACTAGATATTCAGTGTTCTCATGTGTTCTATTTTATTATTTATTATTAAATATTTCTATACCTTTTATTGTGGCTGATGTTTTAGAAAATACTTTTAACATCTTAAGAGTACTTATGCTTATTTTAGTGACACTGTGGCTTCTCCTCAAAGTCTTACTGCGTTGGTCAAACTCTAACATTTGTATTAGTATTAATTTTACTCAGTATAATTGAGTACCATTGTAAGAACCTTAGAGTAGCTGACTGGTGGGAGTGTAATTACCTTCTTGTCTGGGCAGAGGAGGCACAGCTGGTACCAGGTGTGTGTGTGTGTGTGTGTGTGTGTGTGTGTGTGTGTGTGTGTGTGTGTGTGTGTGTGTTTAAATCAAATATCCAAGTGTGTGTGTCAGCTACTTCGAACAGGGACGCAATGCTCTAAACTGGTCAGTGTGGAGTCTTGTTTGGGGCCTGGGAAGATACAGAGAGTCCAGCCCTGGGTCTGGAGTGTGCTCTATGTGTACTATTAAGGGAAATTGCACTTGGTGATGAGAGCATTTGAAAATACTATGTGAATCCATTTTTGTTCCTAGTGGCCATCCGTAACTGGTGTCTGTGGTGAGTATTGAGGCTTCATGATTACTGGCCCAGGGTAGGCACCATCACATAGAGTACATGTTTTTTTTTACATGGTTAGGCTTGTAAAGGCCCTAGGGCCATTAGCCTAGTAACCTCCTATGAACCTATACGTTGGGGTGATAGAGAATGTGTAATTTTGACAAGACAAAACTACAGGGAAAAGAGACAGTACAACAAAAAGAAGGAGGTAAGAGCAAAGAGGCAAATATAGTAATCCTAGTAATAAAGTAATTTGAAACAAAGGAATACTCCTGGTACATCAGCACTCTCTACAGGTCACTGAAGTAAATATGCTATATGTAAGGGTTCACATGAGGAACACTCAGTCTTCCAGAAGCAGAGTAAACTATCTCTTTATCTAAGATAAACAGATACTACAAACTGGTTGAAGTATTCATCTTAGATGAATTAAGCAAAGAGTAACTGGTAGCACATTAATGGGTAGAGTCCACAGGCTTGTTTCTTGTTATGAGGTGGGGTAGAGATAAAGTGAGGGACTTACAAGTCAAGGCTCCACTGGTGGATAGTAACTACTCAATAGCATGTTTCATACTGCCATAGGATAAGAGCTGGCAATGGCCACACCACAAGGACCAGGGTATGGAATTATAGATGAGTCAACTACAAGTGATGGAGAAGATTCACAAAGAAATGTTTTTGAAGAAGGCAGAAAACTAAACAATTGGAGGAGCTAGTGAATAATGTAAAAGGAGTTGCCAAAACAAACAGAAGGTGGAAATTAGTGTGTTTTATTAGGGAGATGAGGAACTCCATAAGAAATAAGGAAAATAAATACAAGGACTGAAGAGACACAGAGTACAATTAATAAGAGAGTTATGATGATGTCAGAAGTAGGTCAGCACAGTGAATTAAGAAGGCAAAGGAAGAGGTAGAGAAAAAGTAAGTAGGAAGAAAGGCCTTTTTTCTGGTATGCAGGTGAGAGGAAGAATAGGGGAGGGAAACTGGTGAGGTAGCTTGGAAATTAATTAGCATTAAGAAGACCAGGAGGCAGGGGTACATTCTAAATTAGAAAGATGCAGTATAGTGATACAGGAGAAAAGACAGACAAGAAAATATAATAAGTGAAGTAGCTGAAAGTTTGGCAGCGGGACTGAAGCAGATCAAATATTTAACAGGGCTGCTGAGGCTTTGATTAAATGTCTGAAAGAACCCTTCAGGAGATCTTATTAGGATGGAATTGTCATGAAAGATAGGAGGCTGTTAATTTTCATAATCATCTACCAATACAGAGCGAGACGCAGCCCAAAGAACTGCAGATCACTAACCCTGAATTACGTAATTAGGAATTCTGCAATACAATAAAGACAGTCTTAAGATCAAGGCATACTAGATCCTGAGAGCAAAATGAGCTGTTCAATGATTCCAGAACAGATACACTGGAAGTACACTTGACATGCTAATTGGATCTATTTATATAACTGCATCACCAGAGAGATGGACTGTGGTAATTCTAGGGACATGATTTATCTGGATTTAGCAAAGTATTTGGCTCAGGCCTATACTGTATGTTCCTTGCAATGATGAAAAGATAGGCATTTGGTAGTAAAGTGTAGGAGGATAAACAGGTTATTTAATATAAATCATAATAACGAGAAGATGTTGGAGAGTAACAAAGGTAAAAGTGGTGTAACTTAGTTCTTTAGTCATGTCCTCTTGAATGTGTTTATCTGTGGCCTCACAGAAAATTTGTAAAGCTGCACAAATTTGTTTGAGATAGTATTATGGTTAGAGACATGATAGCAGGTGGAGGTGAGGCCATAAGACAGACTGAAGACTGTAAGTAAGGCCTAGAAGGTAATAGTTTTATGTAAAATGTTCTAAGTACATATTATTACTTGTGGAGAATGACAAACCAAGAATAATATGTCACTACATGTGGAAAATGTCAAGCCTGGGAAGATATAACACAACGTATGAGGAATAACAGAAAAGGGATGATATGCCACTATTTGTAGGGAATTAAAAGAGAGAAAAGATATGCTACTACATTTGGGGAATAACAGGAAAGAGAAGGGAAGACACCACTACATGCTGGGTATGACAGGTCAGGAATTATTATACATTTCAGGGGGACTGACTAAAAAATATAGCAGGAAAAAGACTTGGGAGTTTATTTTATGGAAAGTTATGAAAACTCTAAATTATCATTCATGGATTGAAAGGGTAGTACTAAAAGCAATGGATTTATGAAATTGTATGTTTACAGGATAGAATCTTGAAATAGCAAGGGGGATAAGGCCCATCTATTAGGCATTTGTTTAGCCACTGCTAAAATACTGCATACAGTCCTGGAAGAGGAGGCCACAGTGCTGAAGAGAGTATAGTGGAGAGCAATGGAAATGGTGAGAGGAATAGAGGGAATGGTATAGGAAGAGAGGCTGAGGAAGCTCAACTTCTTACCAATAGAAAAGATCAGCTATTGGGGGAATAGGTCACTGGAATGTTAGAGACTAAGGAGAAAATATAAAGGGATCACACAGAAAATGAAAGAGGTTCATAGGTTAGTACTAGGCTAAGTGCCCTTGCGAGCCATTGTAAGCCTAGCCAATCAGCCCTTGTGAGCTTCAAACCCTGCACCTTGTGTTTGTAAGGCAAACACCTTAACCATTAGACCATCCTCCCAACCTCTTGGGAGTGTGGGAAGATCAAGAGATCACAGTTTTGTCTAGATATAACAAAGTACTTTTTCATAGAGAGGGTGGTAAACAAAGAATCCACTGACAGCAAGGGAGTTAAGAAGCTAAGATAATTATGGCTTTAAAATTATTCAGATTTGTGTAGGGATAGGCTAGAAGATAAAGGGACAGTTGCAACTGGGTAGAGGACATAGACTGGCAGACTACTTCTGGTGGCTTATTTATGTAATATAACTCAAAGGTGCAGTGCAGTGGTAATAACACCAGCTGTCGTGTATAACTTCCTTTTACTATTGTCATTATTCATTCTAGAAATACCATGGTAGTTAATGCTTGTGCTTCTGCTGATTGTTTGTAAAATAACTCTGATATTAGTATCAGTGGCCACGTATGATAATTTTCTTGCATGCACTTGTATCCAGTGAGTTGAGAATAAAGAAAGAAAGAAAGAAAGAAAGAAAAAGAAAATGCTGAAAGATATATAGTTGGATAAATGGGCAGATAGATATATAGGTAGACTGGTAGATTGATACAGGCATGCTTAAATAGAAAAGGGCCTATAATTTATAGTCATTTCATAATTTTGTTTTTACTATCTACGTTGTTGCTAATAGAGAAGCTTTTAATGAGATAACTTTGTCTATTATTGAAATGGACAGTGACAATTAATGCACCCCCCTCCCCAAACTGGTAGTAATTTATTTGTAACAGGAATTAAGTGTAGTGGAGTTGTGTTTAATTGCAGGTAAATTACCTAAGTCATTAATCCTTTTTTTTAATTGATAGCAACTTAAGTTACAGTACATGTGTAATACATCATTCAATATTTTGTCCAAATGCTCATTTTAGTATGTATTGACACATATGTGTGGTGCCAGTGGGGTTGTTGTAGGTAAGTGTGTAGCCAGGCACAGCCATGTATGCGACAACATAAACTTTTTAAACTAAATTACTTATTTTAAGCCATGGCATATGACAGAATTTTAATCAATTAGTAAAAACAAGTCATGACTTGCTTACTATGGCTTTATTTTATTGAGTTACAGATCTTGTTAAAAGGCTTTTTTAGTGCCAATTGCCTAGATATTTTCTTCCTTAATCTTAGCATTTTATTTTTTTTTCATTTTCCAGCTGGAAATAAACTTAGGAAAATATGTGCAGGAACAAATCTGTGACATCCTCTTGTTAATTGTTTGATAATAGGCAAATCATAGATCAGCCTTTACTTCAATATATTTGAGCTACAATGTGTACAAAAATATATTATCTAAATAAATTGCAGCTAAAAGCAAGAATATCTAGATTTATGTACATGTACACTTCATCTATGTACGCTTCTAGAATCTGTTTTTTTTTAATTCCTTCATGTGACTTGCCACATGCTGCCCCAAATATCCCTTGTCTGGTGGTCTGTAAGACAGACAACCCTGCTGTTAGAATCTCTATAGAAACAAGGTAATTTTTCAAACGAGCTGTGTGTGGGGAGGGAAATAGTGACATTATGAATTCCCAGTGAGCTAGCAAAATGTCAAGAGTTTAATGGCCTCCATGTTGACCCATAGTAGGCAAATCTGAAAGAGCTGTCAAAGCTGTGTTTCTGACTCCTGTGTGTTCTTTCTTTGTTGCATTTTGCTTTGGATGTCAGTACACATTTAGACACATTTTAATTTAATTTTAATGTAGTCACTTTATTAGCTCACTTAAATCAAGAGAGCGGCATGAACCCATGGGGTGCTGCTCTAAGCCATAATGTTGTTATTTAGCAGCACTTTTTTACAGTGGTTTTCATATTGCTTATTGTTTCAAATGGTACATTAGAGACACAGTATTTTTTCTCCTTGAATTATATCCATTTGAGATGATACCGTGCACGTATAATGCGTCTCTCCATTTAGACTCTGAAATTAGCACTGGACTGTTTTACATTACGCCCTTAGTAAGAAAAGAAATGTACAGATGCATTCATCATTTCATAGTCTGTGTACAATGATCAGGTTTGTCAGAGGATCTTAAGGAAATGCCAAGGTAAGCATTTGCCTAACCATTGAAAAGTTATTAGTTCTAAATCTGCTTAATGAACTCATCAGATAATAGAGCTTACAAAGGGAAGACGAATGTTTGCAATAATTTACCATGCCTATTTGGATATTTAACCTCAATGACAGTCAATATGTTTTTTTTTCATATTTTTATATTTTTTTACCCAAATGTTGTAGCACTTCTCAGTGGCAAAGTTATTTCAAATTTGAGATGATGAATAAGATGGTGCTAAGCTGTACTTTTACCAGAGTAGTTCAACCAGTCAATGGCAATTTCCTCTGTAAACAAGATTACTTGAAAGCAACAAAATGCCCTTACTGCTTTGTGTCATAAATGTCGGCCAGTCGAACCTTTTCCTTCATTTTCTTCCTGAAAAAAAAAAGTTTGTGTTTCATCACTTGTTTCTGATTTTTTAAGGGGAGCCCTGACTAATTACTCTTCTACTTCTCAAGTTTCTCATTTGTTTATTACCAATTAAGGAGGTATCTAATCATCACCAGAATTTCTACTGTGCCCAACTTGCATTAGTCAATAATATTTCTTAGCAGCCCCCCTGCCACCACCAAGATTCCTTTTTGCTGTGCTTTTTTGACTATTTTAATAACACGTGATTATCAAATCATTTCAAGTCTTAACTACACCCCTGCTCACGCTGAGAGCACTAAAGGTGGTTTTGGTATAACTCTTATTTATACAAGCTTGTTTCTTCTTTTTCCTAGTTGTTATTTTGCTCATTATACTTTTTGTCTTCTATTCCCCACATTGCTGTTACACCTCATCTCGAAGCTGCTGAATGCCAGATCCTAATCATTTCCGCTAGCAGCTTCTTTTCCTACCTGCCCACCACATATTAAGAAATGCTTACAAAAATACCCATTATTATCTTTACGCTAGTTCTTATCTGCTAAGCTGATATGGACCACACATTTCAGAACTTAGTCAGATGACTCCCAAATAAACACCACTACCACATCTACCCAGTCTATGCAATACCCACAACTTTCTGCCTATATAACACAACACCAGGGTGCGTTGTTTGATTTCTGTTCTCTACTTCTCACGTGTGTTGCTAGACTCCCACTGTACCTGTGCTACTTTATTTATTTGTTTGTTTGTTTTTTGTTAACCAGGTGCATGGGATTATGTAGCTGAGTGCTGAGGTTCAGAAGCAACAAACACCGTTAAACCACTAAAAGTGGGGTCATGTGACTTAATACAACATTGTGTTATTGTGTTAAGTGCATGAAAACAGGCTGGCTAAATAGTGCAGTGCTCTGGGTTCTGATAGCTACCCACTGCATGAGAAGACAGACAGACGATCACTGGAATAGCTTCCTTGTTTGGTGGGATCACTTGTAGAACTAACTGCTACTGAACACTTCGGAGGGCTAATCAAGTGTCTTGGTATGAATCCATTGGTTAGCTGAAACACCTAATGGATGAGTATGAGAAGGTGCACATCAGGTCTTGGTTTAGGCCACTGCATTTCTGTGGAAGAATCAGGCAAGGTGACATTTTCCCCTCCTCACTGTTATTTCTAGATGAAATTAAAAAGGTCACAAATTCAAGCAATTGTTTATAGACTGATGTCTGATGTCACTAGGCTGGGTACAAATATTAAACAAATTCGAACTGTTTGAATAGAAACAGACAGCTGGAATTTTAATCAGTTTAGTGTCATATTGGCTGGCACTGCCGCTTGGAAGGATTCTTTACCACACAGAGCAGTGGAACCCAGTGCATGAAGGTGTGTAGAAGAATATAACACCTGCTAGAGTATAGTCGTAGTGGAAGCTGCACCAGGAAATGAAAGAATGATTCATGCAAATAACCTCTCTGTTAACAGGAGTAATTTCCCCAGCCGACAGCACTTACCAACTGAAGCTTGGCTATCACTCCTCTCCTCCCAAAATGACTATGAGCAGTCTGTGTTCCTAGGTGTTTGCAACTGATATCATGCTATGATTCACTTCTATTGTGTTTTACTGCCTGCTAAGTTCTGCTTTTCCCCTCACCGCCCATGGAAACACGTTACATGAGATCTGGATAAAGTGTCATAAAGTAAGCTCCTAACACAAAATATGATTTGATAATAAATTATCTTAGTTCCAACAGTATGTAATTCAAGCTGCTAACATAAAAAAGATTCAATACTATTTTTTTATTTCTAACAGTTCTACAAGTTGTTCAAAAATTACCTTATGCAAGAAACAAAAAAGGAAACTCACTTCTAAACTGCAAAGTTGTAAATAATACTAGATCTATATATAAATTTAAAATGTGTCCTATCTTTTACTCTCCCTTTTACTTACCTACTACTTCACTTTATAACATCTGTGATAAAGACTGTATGATTTGTGGCTATTTAAAAAAAAGTGTGTTTGCATCTGCCTTTTGGCTCAAGTCAGGAATGAAAAATATTTTTGGAATGGCCCACCCAAATGTTTAACAAACAAATAAATAAAAATATAAAGCATTTTTGTAGTTATAGAAAGAAATGTGATGTCATCCAGTCTGATAGTGTAAAGCTTAACTCGGGTCAAAGGGCACCAAAGGTCAACTGCAACATCAACAGTTTAACAAGCAGATTGCACTCATTTGAGTAAAGTTTGAAACTCTATATATGTAAAGATAATTTAGCAATAGCCATGTGGGAAGAATAAAAACAGAGTACAAGTAAAGCTGGGAGAGGAAAGCAGCAACTGCAGCCATGTAATTAAGATGAAACTAACAAATTAAAAAAAGAAAGATTAGCAAATAAAAGATGACTGCTATGACACATTGCATTCTTTAAACAGCAGGTACTATTTTTTCTTGCTTCACTTATATTTTATAGTCTGACCAGTGAGAAATGCAGACTTACTTTTCTTGAAATGCAAGCCATTGTAATGAATGCAGAGAAGCCTTTCATTTCATAATAAGTTAAACTTGTTGAGTGCTATCTGATCCATCCCCTTTGTGGTGTGTTCTTGCATGTAGTTTCATATATCTTGGTGTTGCATAGTGCAAATCTCACCATATTCGGTGGGTTTAGGCGTACAGATCCCTATGAAAACATGTTTGTTCTACATATTTTAATGCTGCCACTCTCGTGAGTTATCATGACATAACGAATCCAGAATGCATCACAGACAGTGTCTAATGCTAACAATGTGAACAAGTCTGACTTTTTTTTAAAGGTCATAAGATATATTACTTGAATGACGTATCATTTTTTATTCTAATCACAGCAGTCTGACATCAGCCCATCATCTGTGTCCCAGAGGCCCACTTCTATCAGTTGCTCCACCTTCTCCAACACCTGTTTGACTTGCCCGTTTGGAATGGGACCCCTATGGGGGAAAGTGTGTGAAAGGGAAATTGAAGCATCCTGGTATGGCATCTCTCAACAGCATATCTTCAGTAACATTTATTTCATTTTTGATGTCTTCCACCTATAACGTACATAATAAAATAATGTAAACAGTAAGTTCTTTAACATTATACTAAGTACCTAACCACACAATTAGAAATTGTCATGCATATTGCTGAATGTTAGATTTGGCTGTGTACACAATAAATATTCAGGTCATAAGATGGCACGGGTAAGGGTCACAATTCTACGGTAGTCTTTCAAGTGGGCAAGTTTCAGGGCATCCCAGCTTTCATGACAAGCACCGATCAACTTGTATCCTGTCATTTACAGAGTTTACCATTCCAGAAAGTGACATAGCCACATGAAATACAGTAAAACCTGCAACTCTTTATTTCTGGTGTTTGAACATGTTACTAAGCATGCTGCCTACTCTATGCTTGTACTGCGGAATCATTTGTTAGCTCCTGACAGACTTGTGATCCAGTGTAATGAACAGCAATTATGCAATAGTCCTGACAGACATATCCAGTCTCAGCATTTTTAAGATGTGATTAATTACTTCTGCATTTATCCATTCTTGTGTTCTCTTCATGAACCAGACAAAACCCACAAGACATAACTTCACATTTTGGGGTGTAATGTAGTTGTCATGGTACAATTAAAAACTACACAAACACCCACAGAATTTTGACGACCTTTATTGTAATGAATAATAAGATAGTAACATGAAACCTTTATTGAAACAGTCAAATTAAACTCATTGCAACAGAATAATATAAATAAACATAAGAGCAGCGTACCCGCTCACCCTTGGATAAGCAGCATCGTCCACTTGCTCAATTATCATTGTAATAACAAGGGAGCGTCCCTCCTCACCTTAGCATATCACCAATCCAATCCTTCCACTCCAAGTCTTCCACCATCAAAATTTCACCACTTCCAATTCCAGTTACCCTCCTGAGGGGGAACATAAGAGGGGCAAGCCTGTCCCTCTTCTCCACCCACCAGCCCAAAAGGGCTGTTCCCCCTCACACAATACCCCTTTTTACTAAATCCTCCACCATTAACCCCAAATCTAGACCAAATTCACTGAGGTGAACCCCATCCATCCTATACCACATGGGATCCCTGTCTTCAAACTCCATGTGCATTACAGTACGCTCCCCCACTTCTTTCAAATATTTTGCCAACATAAAGTTAACATACTTCCTAGCCCTCTCCACCACAGAAAAACTATTTGCCTCCCTCCAACACAACCTGGGAATAATCTCAGACCAAAGCAAAACTACTGATGGATGAAGCCTTTTCAATGCTAAGACATTCTCACAAATTTGATAAACCAACTGCCTTTTTGGAATTCTACCCAAATCATCCCTCCCCCAAATGATTCACCAAAATAAGTGGCAATCCCTACTGACTCTGCAACATGGTACATACCTGCAATATCTGGCTCCCCATCAACCTTCTAACACCATGCCAGGTGACCTTCAGACCGGACCACTCCAAACCCAAGTTCATTCCATTGCGTCTAATCGCTGTACACCTAGCCGCCCAATATACGAAAGAATGACCCAAGATGAAGACCCTTCTTTCACCTAAGAGAGAAAAAAAATTAAACCAAAACTTCTCACCAGACTACTTAATATAAGGTAAAAAAGCATTGGAAGACCACCATCCCACCCTCTTGATAACTTCAATCAAACTTCCCCCCTTCGCTAAATCTGATGCCCTACCCATCCTGAAAGAATGGGAAGAAAATGTATCCCTCTCTAGACCAATGTTACTAAGAGCCCTTCTCATAATCAAGTTCAAATGCTCACTCGTCAATGCCCTACCACCTACTGATGTGAAAACTAACCCTTGAGCTCTACTTCCTTTAGCCACGCACAATCTCTTTCCCCACACCACAGGACATCTGCAACTTAACTCAACCTTTTTCAAGACTATTGGTGTCCCCTTCTCTTCCTGATCCGCCTTCAAAGATCTCAATCTAATATGCACTGCCCCGGGCAATATAAGCACATCATCCCACACCAAGGAACCCAACAACTCAGACACACAAAACACCGCACAATGCATACACACATTTACCATACTCCACACCACATAATCATCCATACATCCACATACTCTACCTGAGCCCCTTAGCAACATTCTTAAAATCCCCTTAGTCACCAGCCATCTCCTATCTGTAGCAGCACCTTCAACCTTCTACCCCACCGTTTCACTACTCGCCCCACCAAACATGACCCAGTCCAGTCCTCTAACATGGCCAACTGGGCAAACACCCCAATAGCTGCCAATGCCACCCTCAGTGTTCGAACTGCCTTACCCTGCTTCCGCAAACTGGCTAAATGAAATAACAACAAACTCTCCAACCACTCACATTCTTGATCCAGTAACTGCCTCAAACAAGTGTCAAAATTGCACAATACCCTACCGTAAGCTCTCCTTGTAGATACTGCCCATGACTGTTGCACCAACCTTCCAATTATTACTGGCCAATCTGCCAAACTTTGTCTGGAACAACTGAAGGATGCAATGCTGCTGTTGGAGCCACCTGCCAAAATCTGCAAAGCTGAAAATGAGACAAACTGTCAGCCATCTCATTCTTAACTCCAGCCACATGTAACCCTGTAAATGAAAAGTTAATCAATAAACTTTGTAACACAAGTTTAGAAGAACCAATAACAAACAAGGGGCTTTAGCCATCTTAGCCTGCAACACTCTCACCACCGCAATATTGTCTGAATTAAACACCACCCTCCTTCCCATCAAACACTCCTGCCATACCACAGAAGCCTCCCAAATCAGCATCAGATCCAAAAAGGCAATATCCCACTTTCAATCTTCAGGCCAATGAGCAGGTCATGGCACCGAAAACCATTGCCCTGCAAAGTAACCTCCCATGCCTAAACGTCCAGCTGTATCCGTAAACAATTGCATATCTCCTTGTCCAACCCAATCCAACTGCCAAAATGAGATCCCATTAAACTGATGTAAAACCTTCATCCACAAAGCTAAATCCCCCTGAGCTAGCTTTCTGACCCTTGCTCTGTGGTGCTTACTTTTCCCCCCTTTTAAGAGAAAAGCCACTGACTGGAAAAACGTACATCGCGGATATACAGCCCTGCAAGCAAAGTTCATCAAGCCCAACAATTCCATCACATCCCTCACATGAACCTTACTCTTGGACCTCACCCAGGAGACTTTCTCCAGCAGCTGAACCACTTTATCCTTTGGCAAACTAAACAAACCCTGTCTAGCATCCGCTGTCAAACCCAAAACATCCAACACCTTCTCCAAGCCTTCCAACTTATGCTTAGCCAGCGGCACTCCCAAGGCCTCGCACATCCCCACAAACTCATGCATTGTCACCTGGGCCCCTTCTCTTCCTTCACCCACCAATAAAAAGTCATCTTGATAGTAAACTGCCTGCTGCCCATCAACCTTATGCTGCCATATCCAAGGCAGTGCTGTGCTAAACTTCTCAAAAGTACAGCACACCACTGCACACCCCATAGGCATGGCAGTGTCAAAATAAAAATTATCACCCGCCGCCATGCCCAGTAATGGCCAATCTTCTTCCCACACTGGCAGCAGGTGAAAAGCTGACTCAGTATCTACCTTAATCAGCCAGGGAACCCTAAAAACTCCTAATGATACGGTCAGCTTCATCCAAGGACATATACATTACTTTAAGCTCTTCCTCAGGGATGAAATCATTAACAGACTTGCCTTCAGGGTACAACAAATGATGAATTAAACAAAACTCACCTAGCTTTTTTCTTGGGAACCAATCCTAGTGGTGACACTTTAAATTCAGGAAAAGGTGGCCAATCAAAAAGGCCCAACAATCGCCCCGTCTGACAGTCCTTCTCAATCAAAGCTCACAAAATGTCCTCCCTCCTTCTCACAGACCTTAAGCTTTTCCCAACCTTGCCATCACCCACCAAAGTAGATTTAATTGAAAACCCCCTAGAAAAACCCTCAATTACTTCCCCAGCCACAGCTGGCAGCAGATAATTTGCCAGCAACCCCTTCAAGACCTGAAACTTAATAGGTGAATATGTCCCCTGGGTAACCCCTCTCTCCCCGAAAGGACCCCTCCCGTTGGCCCTGAAAATTAAACCAGGAGCATACTCCCTGCAACACCAAGCAAGAACCACCCCAATCTCATGGGACCGTGACATAAGATGTCTGCCCACCACCCCACCCCCCACATTGTGTGGCCGCATGCGCCTCCATGCACTTAGAACAAGCATGGGAAAATCTGCAGCCTACCCATGAGCACCTCCCTGCGTTAACGGCCCAACAGACCTCTGCACCCACCTCCACTGGCTGAGTCACCCTGTTACCCATTCCAAAAGCGTCCATCATAGTAGAAAGCCAAATATCCAGATGTCTGACTTTCCAATGCATGGATTTGTCAACCGCCTTTTGCTTGCAAAACTTCTGGTCGTACCAAAGCCGTGTGTTACCTGGCTGCAACCTCTGTGCCTCCCGTATAGTCAAAAAATAAGCCATTTGTGGAAGAACCAACAAATTTTATACCTCTCTAAACACACTGCCATGTGGTATATAAATCTCAAGACCTAATTATCCCATGTCCTGGGCCAAAACATACCTACCTGCTTGCGACCTATAGCCACCAATGCTTCCAGTAGGTCCTTCCCATTAGCCAACTCCACTTCCATCAAACGCTGAACCCCATCTGGATCAATCAACTCAAAAATATCAATAAATTCCCATTTCCAGATCTTCTCTTTCATACCAACGATATGTGTGGTGTCAATAGAATTGGTGCTCCCTCCTACCGTAGTGCCTGTGTCACCAACCAATTCTCCGGCTGCAACCCAAACTCTGACCCTACCTCATCTAGGCCAAGCCACAAATCATCCTCTAACAATGAAAGGGTATTATCAAAACCCAAATTGCAATCATCAAGAGCTTCCAAGCCCCTACCCAATGTAGTGCCTTGTACACCCCCGCTCAACCCTGAATCACTCCCCATAACTGCACCTACTGCCTCTACCCCCATCAAGCCTGGTGAATCATTACCTGTCAAAGATGAAGGTGCTGCCACCGGCGTCTCGACCTCCATTGTCCTCTTTTCCATTGCCATCTGTCTGTCTCTCTTAGCTCTCGATGTCCGAGTTCCAGACCCCATCTGCCGCTTCCTCCGAGTATTCGGACCTTGGGTACTGGCTGTCAGAACATAATTAGGGATCTCTCTAAATAGGTCTTCCACTTGTGCCACAATGCTGGTTCACTTCTGTCTCAATGCTTCTGCCATGATCACCACTCACCCTAGAGAAAAGAAATAAACACAGTTAGAACAGGAAATAAATAAATTTTTATTAAAGACAACCAAAACATCAGTTCAAATCTATGAGTGCTAAGCCAAAACACTAAATACCCGCCCCCCCCCAAGTAAATCTGGTAACAGCAGCCAAGTTAGCATTCTTGCCTAGTGACAAATCCAGGACCCTATACATTGAAATCATAGCAATATACCAGTAGATCATCTGCTCTGATAATCACTTTCACAAAATACTCTGCCCTACCAAGTCTCAAACCCAGTCCCAGGGTCCCCATGGCCAGAGTAATATACCCTAACCCACAAGACCTACCAACGTCTAAAGTTTTCTTACCGTCCAAAGCCCCCACCTTAAACCTGCATCCCTACCCGCGCATGCTTCCTATTCATCTTACTTAACTTCCCTGTTCTCTGCTCTCTATTTCATATATATTGTTAATTTTATTTTATTTTTTCCTTTTTTTATATTAAAGCAAAAGAGATGCCTCTAACCTCTTAGAGAAAAATATGGACAAAGCCTAAAATGATAAACTATCATAATGGGGAGAGAGGGGTCTGAAACTCAAATGTCTGTCATATGTGCACCAGTTAGTACTGCGCTACATGCCCTTCTGGGTCATCCTAAACTTGGACTTGAAAATCAAACACTGCAGCTTGTGTTTGAATAGAAACCTACCCACCTGAGTCCCCTGAATATGCTGAAGATGACGGAATAAATAGGGCTCTTACAAACTTAAAACTTTGATTAGGAGGACACATCACCATATGCAACTAAATCCTATGAACAGTTGGATACGTGAATCTGTTCTAGTAATTATCCGACATCTCTTCTTTTTTTTTTTTTTTTAAAAACACTGTTGCTGCGAAATTGCGCATGTGTATTCCCCTCATCAGCGTGGAGCATGCACAACCAGTTCCTGCATTATGCTACGAACACTCTGACCAACAGGGACAACACTAAGACCACCAACGAGAACAGAAGATGGACTCCGAAGCCCCAAACACATGAGAAAAACTATTTTCTTGATATCTAACCCCATTTAATTATAGATATTATATCTAACTTATTCAACAGACTACATCCCGACTACACATGCGCAGATTACTGAATTGGCCATGCATGCCCGTGAAAATGCCACTACCACCATCGAATCGCCAACAAAGGAACGCCTCAAGACAACATGCCCATGAAAGAAAACCAGCCCTACCTACGGAAAAGACCTGGAAAGCACGACCGACCACCATCACACCACTTCAGCACTTACAAAGGTGACCGCCGCACACCAACCACCATAGCAAGATAACAGGCATCCCAGGACCACGCTACAGTAAGTAACCTTATACTATACCACCAATGAACCAACCAGAGTAACTAGCACCACTCCATTGGCCTCTACCTGCAATCTGACTACCCCAACCATGCACACATCCCCCTTTCTCTCTACTATCTCTCTCTTCTCATTTTCTTTTATTTCTTATATATATATATATATATATATATTTTTTTTTTTTTTTATACGGCCCATATCCATCATCCCCTACCTTGTCCATCACTCTAGCACAATTCCTCTTGAGAGGGAAGGGGAAAAAATGAAGAAGAGAGAAAAAAAAACAGACCCTGCTGTAGATATGACCCCAGTCAAATTGTACTCACCTTTAGGCTAGGAAACCGCCCAAGGCCTACCTTTACACACCTCAGGCCATCAAGGACGTGATCTTGCTTCAACAACAAGATCACACCAAATGTGCTCCCCAACACTAAATCACACCTTAAAAGCCCTTAAGACCCACCCATTAATCTGACCTCACTTCCTCCCTCATCTTCCCACTTGCTTAACCCTTTGCTATCTGCTCCCTACCCACACACTTAACCCATCCTGCCTACCTCCCTACATCCTAACCTCTACCTCCACCCACCCCATACTAAAGCTGTCCCGTGACAACTTCATCTGTTCCCAAGCTTCATTATGCTTGGTCTGGAGAGCTGACTTTTTTGACCTGCTTCCATTCCTCCAAACTAAACTGCTGTAAACACATCTGCATAGCAGCAACTACGCAAAAGTATTTCCTTAAACACACATTACAGATACACACACATCTGCCTGAAAGAACAACACCCTAAGTATTTATGCATTGCAAAAAAAAAAATTAGGAAAAGTGTTTTTTGCAGGTGGCCATGCTTCTCTTTATTTCCATTTGAGGGGACGTATGACCCTTATTTCATCCAGCTCAAAAATTGTGAGTGTTTCATAAATGGTCACTTTTTCTTTGAGATCCTTTGATTGTGGAGTCATCTAAACTGAGTACATTTGGAGCACACACATCACTATAAAGCACAGCATGCAATCACTTTCAAACAAACAATTGGATTATCAAACAAAACAGAAATTAGCACTCATATAGTGAGTACTTGAAGACAAATTTGTTTTATTCAGTCAAGAGCAGCAAGCAAGTGTCCCCAAACTCCCCTTGTTCTGTGCCCACCTCTGTGTTATTTGTATGCAAAATAGAAGGGCTAAAACCTACCATAGGAATGTAAGGCTAGGCTTCTTAAACACCTCAGAGATCAATAGCTTAATAAGCACCTATGGACTTGTAAACCTATAAAAAGTATGAAACTAGAAATTTTGGGAATCAAAGTCTGGTATGTAAGAAGTAACTTCAGCATAACTTATTATCGTAACTAGTATGACATAATACCGGATAACTATTTTGTCATAGCCATTATACTGTGCTTCCCAATAATCATTTTAGTTATTATTTAATTTATGTCAGTAATAATGCAATCACTTTGTATATATCTCTAGATTAGTTTTGTTTGTACATGACTTCTATACATAGGCAAGAGTATTAAACTGTATATTAAAATGTTTATGTAAATTAAGATCCATGATAGGGACACATTAAACATCCCTTTTCTGTACTCTAGAGCTGATGACACAGCGTAAGCCCATTGTGTAAGCATATGTGGTGGTAAAAGAGCCATGTGCATCACACTTGCCCCATTGTCTCAGTAGCCGAGGTGCCAGGTCCTAAGTAGTTTAACTCAACAGTGCAGCAGAGATTCACAGACCTTCATTACAGTATGTGGCATTAGCATACATCTAGAATACCAGTGCACTATACAATACACCTTCTGCAGACTGGTATAACCTGATGATAATGCTGCATGCTGGGAAGCACTGCAGAAAGGGTGGGTAGGTAAGACTGAATGATCGAAAAAATAGACTTACATATACAAATTCCAAGATACCATTTCATGGAATATTCCGGTTTCTCTGAGTTATGGTAATCTCAGAGTTGATATGTATAAGTTTCGGGGGTTTGGGGGTCTCCCCACATGGAGGGATGCAGGTAGTCTTGCTCCCCACAAAAAGAAGTTTAAAGGAGAAAAGCAATTTTCAAATTCACTCATCTTCTGTGTTTTTTTTTTTCTTTTTTTTTTTTACTTGTTGGCATTTGGCATTTCAAATGGCAACATTTCAATAGGAAGCCATATTGATGGCCCCAAAACTAGGCCACTTCTCTCCTGCAGAGCATATCTGAAGGCTCTTTAACATTTTTATGTGATATATTTTGGTATACGAATGTTCATAGGTCTAAAGGCAATTTTTTGGTTGACTTTATTAATGTTTTGGCATCTGCAGTTGTGAAAAGAAACTGTAGGGCAGGTGTGAGGCTAAGTGATTGGTATGAGATTTACAGAAAAAACAGATTTACCTGGATGGTCATTGTGATTAATGTGGAGGAGGAGGACAATTTGTGGTTGCTTTCAAAAATCAATGAGATTCTTTTAGGGAAACTGACAGTTTATGATTATAGAACCAACCAAACTGGAAAGGTGCTGCATTCAATACCTACACAAGGATGACAGTTTTCCTTTCTTGTTCAGTTGTTAAAAACAGCACTAGGTTAATAGCTTGTCCTGCATTTGGATTCTTGTGTGTAAAAAGAAAAAATATATATAAACATCAGCAGTTTCCTAGCTGAAAGAAAAACTAACTACCCTTGAGGAAAGCCCAGTGTCTAAGTGTCCACATACTGCACATTGGGCTAAAAGCAACAAGTCACTCAAAATGCAGGATGTGATGAGTTCAGTTTTACATCCAAGGGTTAGTGTTTGCTTTCCCTGTTCAGTTGCTAAAAACAACATTAAGTTAATGGTTCATACTACATTTGGATGATTATAGAACCAGAGTCATTTTAAGAGGAAGTAGGCTTGCAAGGTAGTCTCTAAATCTTGGAAACAGTTGTGTGTGGGTGACATTTGCACAGGGGCGGCTCATGCTATAGGACTGCAGCCCTCCCCCCAGCTGTGGAAAGAAAACAAAACAAAATAAAAAATAAAAAATGGAAAGAGAAACAAATAAAACTTTGCCCAACTCACGCATGCGAGTTTCACAGCTTGGAAACTCCAGACTGCTTCATCAGCAGTCCAGATAGAAAGAAAGGCCATCTCTGCCCTGCAATCCAGAAGTCTATGCAGTAATGACCACACAGAATGGAAGACATCTAGACTGCAACGTCTGCAGGCTGGAGCCTGCTCTTGCAGGGGGAAACCTTCCCAGGAAGACATTGGAGCCTGCTCTCATGGGGAAACTGTTTCTGGAGCCTGTGCAGGACTGTAGATGGACTCATGGGGACTGTTACTGGAGCCTTCGCTCTCGGCACAGGTAGGTGCATGTGTGTGTGTGTGTGTGTGTGTGTGTGTGTGTGTGTGTAATGCCCCAAGTCAAGTACTATATGGTGGTGGGTAGAGAACAGGCTTGAACCCTGTACTTTGGGCCCAGGTGGCAAGAGCCTGCATTCTATACCCACCACCATTTGTAAAAATACTTATACTTGTTCTGTTCCTCATAAAATCTGTGGTTTCTGTATTTTTGTGTCTTTGCAAAGTCAGTAATGCATTGGTGCAGTGGTAGCATTGTTGCCTGACAGCTACAGGTTCTCTGGTTTGATTCTTGGCTGGGGTGTCTTCTGTGTGGAGTCTGCATGTCCTCCCTGTGTTTGTGTGGATTTCCTCTGGTGTCCTCCCATCTTAAAAAGACATGTGTCTGTCTGGAGTGTTTCTCCCTGGGCTTCTGCTGAAAATTGGCTTTTGTTCCAAGTCAGACTTTCCTGGTTAACAAATGTTAAATAAAAATGACAAGCATTTGAATTTCAGACTTCATATTCTTTAGGAAGTACATGGTAACACAAAAGCTTTTATTCTAGCGATTTTCTAAGTTTATAAGATGGCTATTTGGAATTTGTCCCTATTTTTGGGACTGTATTCTCCCATTATTGGCTTCATCCAGGTTTTTTGTGCTAAGGTTGAGAGCTATGGTAAGAAGTGAATTCACTGATTATGTTTGGGGGCTGCATTCCCCCATTACTGGCTTTGGCCGGGTGTTTTTTGCTAAGAGATTGAGTTATGGTGAGAACTGAATTCATTGAATATATTTGGGGGCTGTATTCCCCCATTACTGGCTTTGTCTGGGTGTTTTTTGCTAAGAGGTTGAGAGCTATGGTGAGAACTGAATTCACTGAATATGTTTGGGGGCTGTATTCCCCCATTATTGGCTTTTTTCATGTATTTTGTGGTAAGAGGTTGACAGCTATGGTGAGAACTGAATTCACTAAATGGTATCCATTTAAGTTTCAGTCTTCCTCTCTTTCACAAAACAGCTGATTTGGTATAGTTGTATATTGCTCTGACTGTTTTGCAAAGGGTCCTGGGTTCAAGTCTTGGCAGTGAAATGCATGGTGGTAACACAGCATTTTATTCTAGCAACTTTCCAACATTATACAAGCAATGTTTAAAATGTGTCCCTGTTTTTTGAGCTTTTTCCTCCTCCCCCACTAAATTTTGGCTTTTTACAGATTTCTTGTGCTGTAAAGTTCAGAGATACAGCTGAGTGAGTAGATTTTACAAGGAGCTGAGAGCTGCAGGGGAGCAAACGTTTAGTGCTGCTTATGGGGATTCAGCTTGCATTGTTAATAGCACAACAGGTAGTGTACTTCTTTTTGATGCAGAAGGTTGTGGGTTCTACTTCCACAGTAAATAGATGCATTGCTGATACTGTACTGTGTTGCAAAGGGGGTGGATGCTGCACTCTGTTTTGGTGAAGATACCTAGTAACTATGAACCTGTTACCAGTTTGCCATCCATTCCCTATTGCAATATTACTAGCTTATCATTTTTTTGGTGTTGTTGTTCTTTTTCTTTCGGCTTTTTCCGGTTAGGGGTGGCAGTTGTTTTTTATGGTGTCGAGCTGCCAGCCCAACGCCCAACCTTCAATGAAGGCATGCCCATTCAATGCATGTCTTTCCAACACCCATTCGACTGTGGAGAGGACATGCAGACTCCACACAGAAGGCACTCCCAACCCAAGCTGAGAATTGAACGGGAGAATCTCTTGCTGTGATAGGCAATTTATTACTTAAGGGCAACAGGCACTTTATTTGTCGATGAAACAATTAAATATAAAGTTGTTTGCTAGCAGCAACCTCTTCATTAGTTACAGATTTCTTTAATGTGTAATTATTTAGATGACTTTTCCTTCTTCAGAGATTGTGCATATGTACTGATACTGGTGGACTGTAGAAGTTTGAATAGACTTTTATGATGGAAATGTTCTGAATTGGGCAGTTTTGTCATTACTGGTGCATGCATTTTGTTTCATTGTTTACTGGAAAATTTTCAAAACAATAAATTTAAAATGCCCTCTAAAACTGTACTGTATTGTACAAGGAATATAATTTAATACAATCAGGAAGGTGTATGAAAGAGCATGTGTATGTTTCGTGTGCAAGGGGCCTGTGATTTGAAAACAGCCCAAACCCAAAGTTAATCTTTATCTGCCACTGGCAAAAAGTATTTTCTTTGAATGTGGGTTTCAATGCTGTTTCAATGAATGCGAGTTTCAAGGGCAGAGAAGTTTTAGTGTTAAGTCTGTTTTCATTGTGAGACTGCATTGCTTTGTTTAGCAGATATCTATTAGTGTTTGCACTGTAAAATGCAAAATAAAACTTTCAAATGAAGTCCAAATCATCGCAGAAGTAAAGCAGTATGCACTTTAGTGTTTATGGTAAATGGGGTGAAATAGCCAAGTAATGGTTCATCGGAATGGCTGCAGGGGGGGAGGCTCCATTCGACCATGATTTTGTGAAAGGGGAAGGGCAGCAAACTCAAAGACAGCCCCGGCTGAACTATGCCTCTCAACTGTCCAGATTTTTGCAGAATGAATAGATTTTTGCTTCTTATTTTTGGTTTGTTCCTCATAAAATTTGTGGTTTCTAAGTCACTAAATAATGACAGACACTGAGTTTCAGACTTCATAACCTTCAGAAAAATGTATGCTAAAGCAAGACCTGTTATTCTGTCAACTGTCTCAGTTTATACAAGAGCAATTCTTAGTACTGTTTATATGTTCCCTCAATATATTTGGCCTTGTCCAGATTTCCTGCATTAACAGGTTGAGAGGTACATGCAAATAAATTGCTTTATAGAATTAGGCATATCCAAACATCTCAACTGTCCCCAATTTTTGGCTCAAAATGTTGCGCTTTCCCTAATAATCCCTCCGCAAAATGGCAATTTTGGAAGAAAACATGGAGGGTTTACAATTAATAAATAACTGTAATAATCAGTTATAGATTATTTTTATTTCAGAAATGCATGTAGATTCTTTTATTTTGTCAGCTGCTCAAGTTAGCAGTACTAATATTAAAAAGTGTCCCTTCTTTGACAGGTTCCCAGTTGTATTGTGTGGCTATTTTATATTTTTGCATCACATTTTTGGTCCATTTTTCATAAAATTGTGTTTTTTGGCAAATTAGTGGCAAATCATTAAAGACTGAAGTTAGAAAATAATGACAGACATTTCACTTTCAGATTTCATACCCTTCAGAAAATTCATACTAATGCAAGACCTACTATTCTATTATCTTTCTAAGTTTATAAGAGCAATATTTAAAAATTGTTCTTATTTTTGGGCCTTTGTCCCACTTCTGTGTATGGCTTTGTCCAGATTTCTTGCTCTGAGGTTGAGCGGTATGACAAATGTGTCAGGGCCATCACAGTCAGCCAGAGACATTTCAAATTGTGACATACTTGTTGCACCCCACTCCCCCATGCAGTGACTCTGGATGTGTCCAAGCAAGACAAGGAGCAGTTATGCAGTGTAAATGTGCAGAGTATCCCCCCATCGAAGGTAGACACAAGTACTACAGTGGCTTCCTTGATTTTGCAGAATGTCCTGGTTTCTGTCATATTTTTATACTGTTGATTTATGCTTATTATTCAGAAAGTGCCTGTTGCTCTGTGTTTAAGTAGCAATGCTTTAATGACCATCAGGTAAGCTTGTCTGAGATTGTAAGATGCAAGTAAGTTTTAATAAGCATACTGTTAAAGAATTGTCAACATTGAAAGCCTTTCTGTTGTTGCCATGCAGAGAATACTTACATAACTAGATAACATATAAGCCTTGGGTATTGAAATGCATATGACAGTATTTGTAATAAAGGACAGGATTACATTATTTTAAGAAACTCATTACATTTGTTGGAGACTTGCAGTCATCTCTGCAGGCTTTACCTGCAAACTAAACAGAATGCCAATCTATTGTGTGTGGTACATAACCTGTGCAGTAATCCTTTAAGCAATGTATGTTAAGCTTGTTTCTTGTTTGCTTTTCATTTTTTACTTTGATCATGTTTTCCCCATGAAACAAGTAGATAGTTGTTGTCAGGCAGCAGGTCTTTTTTGGATAAGAAACATTTTTCAAGTGGGGGTATCACAGAGATTGCTACTTTCAGCATGTTACTTGGTACTTTAATAAAGCTGAATATAAATTATAATTAGAACTGCAGTGCAAGGAGAAGTGGTTTGAGTTGAGTGCTGCTTGTTTTTCTTATACTTGATTTTGACTGGCATTCCAATAAAGTATTTAAAAAGTAATTTATTTTTTCATGCCTCACAACCTTTTTGTTTCCATCTAAATATTATGTAAGCTGTCATGCAGCCAATGCATTGAAATATTTTTTTCTTCTACACTTCTTTTTTGTCTTGATTGGACTCTCATAATGATGGTTTGGCACCCAGGGCAGCGTATTTAATTAAAGTTACAGTTTTTGTGGTTTTGAGCATAGCTCCTCCCCTTTCTAGTTGGCCACACCTATTCCCATTGACCCCACCCATTCAGCTGTCTCCTGCAGCCCCCCTTTGATTTGAGGTCACCAGCAGCCACTGCTTTTGCAGGGCAGCACCTTCAACAGTCATATGGATACAAACCATCTGTTATGTTTAATATTGCCTACTTTCAAGCACAGACACACAAGATGCTACTGTGGTGTAATATAGCCTTGGGTAGCCTGGAACATTGCAGGCATGACTAATACTGAATACTACTCTTAACCTAACTAATTTGCTATTACAGCAGGCATTCATAGGTTCATAGGTTGGTACTAGGCTATTTGCCCTAGGGCCTATATAAACCTAGCCAAAAAGGTACTCTGGCTTTCGCCACCCAAGAAAATTATTTTCCTGTGCCCCTGTTGAGCAGAGCCACAGAAGTGATCCCTGGTGTGAATTTCCTATTTCCCATCCAATCATTAAGATTTTTCTTGAAGAGTGCTAATGATGAGCTTTGTTTGATATAGATAGGTAGTTTGTTCCAGAGTATGGGAAGTCTCTGGGACAAGAATCTATCCCGCCAGCATGTTCTGTTTATTGTGGAGACAAGGTTTAGGTCCCTAGAGAGTGTAGCTCAGAGGGATTACAATTTCTTTAAGTGGAGCATGTCCAACAGCTCTGGGTTTGACATAGCTTTGTATGTTAGGTAGAGATCGCCTCTGAGTAGGCGATATGCGACGGAGTAAAGCTGGAGTTTTGAGACGGTCTGCGTAGGGCATCTGTTTGAGGACGGTAATCCTCAGAGGTATTTCTGCAGCCTTTCCAGTTGTTGTAGATGTCTTGTGATGTGCATACCAAAAGGGGCATTGTACTCTATAATGGGTCAAATAAGTGATAGGTAGAGGTGAACAATTACCTTTTTCCTGGATGAGAAACCTTTTGTGAGGTGTGCCACGTAGAAAGTTTTCCTGACTACTGTGGTGATGTGATCAAAGAAGACACTACTATCCACCTGTACCCCAAGGTCTCTTATCACACTTTTGGTGTTAAGTAGACTACCGCCTATGTGGTAGTTCATGCGTACAGAGTTTTTACCAAAAGGGATGACAATGCACTTTTTGGCACTGAGCTTCAGGCCATGGCTTTGACACCAGGCATCTGTCTCACTGAGGCTCTTTTGTAGGATGCCCACATCGTTAGGAGTTTTGATTATGGCTCCTAGTTTGCAGTCATCTGCAAACTTCATTAGCCAAAGATCTTCTGTGTTAGCCTGTACTTTAGAGAAGTAGATACCAAACAAGAGAGGACCCAGGACTGAACCCTGTGGTACTCTACTTGTCACTGCTCTGAATTCGGATTTGGAGTCTGCTACTTTCACAGTGTGGATTCTGTCAGTGAGCCAGCTTGCACCACCGCCAAGGAGTGCCCCTAGTGCAGGGACAACAAAATGCCACAGCTGAAAACAGAAATTCCAATACCAAACCTTCTGTACAGTCTACAATGTCAGGCAAAATACTTTGATGATAGATGCAACAGATACAATGGGTAGTGCTATAGCAGATATCATGAATGGTATAACTACCTCTGGTCTCACCTGGAGAGGCGACTAGTCTAGTGGGACTAACCAAATCAAAGTACAACTTCAACAGAGAGTTGTGCATGTGTGTGATACTGCAAATATATCTTGTACTGCATCAGTGTAGACTACAGTGTACCTTCTGTAGGCTCCTTCCCACAAAATTGCCATTTCTGTGCTGCCAGTCCATGATTCAAGCTTTACAATTAAGTCTAATACTTGCTTTTCTTTCATGTACATTTTGGGATCCAAAATGTAAGATCACAAACAACTATAAAAACCACGAACTATAACTGCAAACAGTTCCACTTATGCAACCGCTACTTTGCACGCTTTATTGTAATAAAATTAAACATTAACAAAATTATACAACGCTTTTCGTCTAACTCAATGGTTAGACTTCTTCAGATAAACTGACAAACATCTTAAAAGTAGTGCATACTTGTTTATATAGCAAGCCTTCCTTAGGAAACCCGCCAAAATTCAAACCCATGATGGAATTTCTTAAAGTGACACTACTGCTACATTCATGAAAACACTAATATGAATAATATAAATGTTCGCTAAATTGAACATAAGTTTATTCCTGAAATTTATTATTTATGTTAAAAGTACTCACATTTGCATGTTAAGAAGTAAATATATTATAACGTGATAAATTATAACCAGAAAATTAAAAAACTAAATGAATGATTTATAAATGAAAGTGTTCCATTTTGAATGGATGAGTGATGTGCAGAAATCTCTGAAATAAAATAATAAACCCTTTTGTTTATTAAATAATAAGTTGTGATCCTTTTGAATCGCAACTATGATATGGCTCGATTACAACTCAACATATGCAATTATTAAATCATAAAAAATTGAACAATATATATAAAAAGCTAATACGTTAAAATTATTTTGCCTTAAAAATAAATGAATTACTTATTTGTATGTTAGTAATTAAAATGATTATTTATCTAAAATTATTATTTATTGAATTTAATGAGTTGCAGAGGTCATAAGGTTGTTACAATTATTTTTATTGTTGTTATTATTGTTAAGTATTTCTATTCCAGACAATAAGGAAGGTTATAGAAATTAAAAAATTATTTCCTATATTTGTTTTTTATTTTTTTTTATTTTTTATTTATATTTATATATTATATATATAAACATAAACAGATAATTCTACCAATTGATTATTCAAATCACTATTATACCGTTTTTACATAAAATTACCTAAATCACTATTATACCGTTTTTACATAAAATTACCTATCAATTATCTCTCTAAGATTCTTAATTTTAAAAGACACATTAGTGAACATTTCTCATTAAGGCCTGGATAAATAAGGGGATGGAACTCATCTCCAGCTTATAACAAGAGAACGGTCTAACACCAAAAATTACAACTTGGCCTGTATATTACGATTTTCCTTGGATTTTGCTAGTATCAAAGAAATTATTTTGAAGAATTGGAACATACTTAATGAAGATCACTCATTAATATCTAAATTAGGCTCAGAGCCTAAGGTTATATGGAAGAAAGGTTCTAACTTCAAAGACATATTTCAAAAGCATAATTATGCCAATTCGACAACTTTCCATAGAGGAATGGGACAATGTGGCAATTGTCCATATTGCCATTATATGATTTCAGGCATAACAGCATGCATTAATGGAACTAAAATTCATACTATGGGTAAATACAACTGCAATTCCAAAGGGGTCGTTTATGTGGCAGTTTGCCAGGCTTGCCCATCCTTTTACATAGGCAAGACGGAGCGAAGGCTAAGAGATAGAGTTTACGAACACTTAAGAAGTATCAATCTGCATAAGGAAGATAATGCCTTAGCCAGGCATCTTATGGAACATCTTGAACATAAATTTTGCTTTAAAGTAATCCATCAAATCAAGCAAGACATCCGAGGGGGACCATTTAATTTATTGTTAGAAAAAAGCGAATTATTATGGCAGATTAGGCTTAATGCCTTTATTTATCCAGGCCTTAATGCGAAATGTTCACTAATGTGTCTTTTAAAATTAAGAAGCTTAGAGAGGTAATTGATAGGTAATTTTATGTAAAAATGGTATAATAGTGATTTGAATAATCAATTGGTAGAATTATCTGTTTATGTTTATATATATAATATATAAATATAAATACAAAATAAAAAAATAAAAAACAAATATAAGAAATATTTTTTTAATTTCTATAACCTTCCTTATTGTCTGGAATAGAAATACTTAACAATAATAACAACAATAAAAATAATTGTAACAATCTTATGACCTCTGCAACTCATTAAATTCAATAAATAATAATTTTAGATAAATAATAATTTTAATTACTAACATACAAATAAGTAATTCATTTATTTTTAAGGCAAAATAATTTTAACATATTGGCTTTTTATATATATTGTTCAATTTTTTATGATTTAATGATTGCATATGTTGAGTTGTAATCGAGCCACATCATAGTTGCAATTCAAAAGGATCACAACTTATTATTTAATAAACAAAAGGGTTTATTATTTTATTTCAGAGATTTCTGCACATCACTCATCCATTCAAAATGGAATGCTTTCATTTATAAATCATTCATTTAATTTTTTAACTTTCTGGTTATAATTTATCACGTTATAATATATTTACTTCTTAACATGCAAATGTGAGTACTTTTAACATAAATAATAAATTTCAGGAATAAACATGTTCAATTTAGCGAACATTTATATTATTCATATTAGTGTTTTCAAGAATGTAGCAGTAGTGTCACTTTAAGAAATTCCATCATGGGTTTAAATTTTGGCGGGTTTCCTAAGGAAGGCTTGCTATATAAACAAGTATGCACTACTTTTAAGATGTTTGTCAGTTTATCTGAAGAAGTCTAACCATTGAGTTAGACTAAAAGCGTTGTATAATTTTGTTAACGTTTAATTTTATTACAATAAAGCATGCGAAGTAGCGGTTGCCTAAGCGGATCTGTTTACAAAATGTAAGATCAGCCATGGTAGTTGCTAATAAATACTAGGTCATACCTTTTGTGTGCTAATAAGGCTAGATTTTGCCCATATCTATAAATCTCTGTGTTTCACAGAGGTGTAGCACTAACATAAACCATACATATAATCTGCCGCATGCCATCATTATATTGTGTACATCTGCTCATGCATGCAAGTTGTGCATGTATGCATGTCACACATTTGTAGGACACTAAGGTGTACTGTATATGATTCAGAGTCTCGTGCAGAGTTTGACTCTCAGGCTGCCATCTTGTTTGCTATACATTTGTAGAGATGGCTGCCAGTGACACTACCCCATAGTGAGCACCTACATGTGTAACAAAGAGAGAAAAATAATATTCTATCTTCTCCACAGCCAGTTTAGGGGGGTAGCTGTAGGGACTGCATGCAGGTCCTTTTGAGAAGTTGGATACCTGGTATGACATGGCAGACTTGCTGTCCAGGGCAACCTGCATCTCATATACTGGAGTGCAGTCAGGCACTGGTATGATTACCTATATCTCTGTCATGATGAATATCTCCAGTGGTTGGAATCAAAGATTAGGCAAGGATGTCCTGAATAGTGTAGTATGTATTGAACATGTGATGTACAGCAAAGCTTTTAATTTATATTCTTTGCTGTTTGTAACATGTGTCTCCATGATTTCTAGTTTTTATTTACTCTGACAGATCCTAAGATATCCCAGGTTAGTCTTTATGTAATGACCATCTAAGTTGCCCATATCCAGGTGGGTAACCAAGAATCATTTACAAAAGGGAGACTAATATAAAACACGGACTTGAGAGAGTTAATTAACTCAAGTGCATGACTTACATGGTCTAGAAACTGTGGTATGTGTTGACAATGTGCATTTATAAATGCTAGAAAGATTGGCAATGTACAAGCCTTAAGTAAAGTACCAAAATATTTGGTTAGTTTTAACTGTGCCACAACCAAAATAATATATTTGGCCTGCTGTGCCAGTTGTCCTGCTTTTTATATAGGAAAGACTGATAAGTGCTTGAGCACGCATATATATCAACATTATTACAGTATACTTAGGAAGGATATAAATAATGCTTCATGTAAACATACCTTAATATGTTTAAATTTTAAATGTTTTGTATTTCTTATACTGGAGAAAACCATTGTGGATGAAAGGAGTGACGACTGGCAAAATAAATTGGAGGTTCAGGAAATAAAATGGCAGATTAAGCTTGATGCTTGCAAACCTCTGATATGAATGATAATATGAATATTGTCAGTGTTTTAAAAGCAAGATAAGCTATTTTATAATGGGAGCTACAGCAGAATATGACCACTTTTTCTTAGGTTTGTGTGGCAAGATTAATCTTATGGTATTTTTATGGTGTTTTCTGCATCTGTTTTTTTTAATCTTACATTTGAATTACAAATGAACTAGAGGATAGTTTTTATTGGTCTAACAGTGGTATAATGTATATTTAGCATTATGAAATGTGTGCCTAATTACTTGTAATACATCTTTATGAACAGTGAAAGCTGATCATGTGACTGTTTGGGGAAGGTATTTAAATAGTTATCTTTTCATTTTAAATTGGTTCTGATGAGGTTTTCTAAATAAATGAGACAAAAGCATTAAATCTATCCAACTCTGAGCTGTATATCATTTGTTTTCCTGTTTCTTGGTGAAGAATTCAGTTTTTTGTTTGTTTTTGGTAATTATTTTTTGTGAGTTGTTTCCATGTTTTATTTTACATAAGTGTGGTAGTGTAGGTTGCTCTTATATAGTGTGGAAACCTCATTGTTTGTTACTTCTTTGCACACAGACATGCCCCAGTTATTCTGCATTGAGCTGTAGCACTCATTTAAGGCTTCTGCATGATTACACATGTACAATGTCAGGCAAAATAGTTTGATGATAGATGCATCAGATACAATGTATGTGATACATGATTGCTTTCTTATAAATTTTGTCCTTCAACATAGGCGACTAGTCTAGTGGGAAGAGAGTTGGCATGTGTGTTATACTGCAAATATATCTTGTACTGCATCAGTGTAGACTACAGTGTACCTTCTGTAGGCTCCTTTAAAATTGCCATTTCTGTGCTGCCAGTCCATGATTCAAGCTTTACAATTAAGTCTAATACTTGCTTTTCTTTCATGTACATTTTGGGATCCAAAATGTAAGATCACAAACAACTATAAAAACCACGAACTATAACTGCAAACAGTTCCACTTATGCAACCGCTACTTTGCACGCTTTATTGTAATAAAATTAAACATTAACAAAATTATATAACGCTTAACTCAATGGTTAGACTTCTTCAGATAAACTGACAAACATCTTAAAAGTAGTGCATACTTGTTTATATAGCAAGCCTTCCTTAGGAAACCCGCCAAAATTCAAACCCATGATGGAATTTCTTAAAGTGACACTACTGCTACATTCATGAAAACACTAATATGAATAATATAAATGTTCGCTAAATTGAACATAAGTTTATTCCTGAAATTTATTATTTATGTTAAAAGTACTCACATTTGCATGTTAAGAAGTAAATATATTATAACGTGATAAATTATAACCAGAAAATTAAAAAACTAAATGAATGATTTATAAATGAAAGTGTTCCATTTTGAATGGATGAGTGATGTGCAGAAATCTCTGAAATAAAATAATAAACCCTTTTGTTTATTAAATAATAAGTTGTGATCCTTTTGAATCGCAACTATGATATGGCTCGATTACAACTCAACATATGCAATTATTAAATCATAAAAATTGAATATATATATAAAAAAAATAAGCTAAAAAATTTTTTTGCCTTAAAAATAAATGAATTACTTATTTGTATGTTAGTAATTAAAATGATTATTTATCTAAAATTATTATTTATTGAATTTAATGAGTTGCAGAGGTCATAAGGTTGTTACAATTATTTTTATTGTTGTTATTATTGTTAAGTATTTCTGTACAGCAACCACCATCTGCAGTTAGTTGCAGACTCAACAGGCCATCTGGTCAATGATATCAAGCCACCAGGGGTGGATGTGGTCCATACCACTGATCACTCAATTCATTAATGTTAACTACTGGGTCCCAGCAAAGTCTCCCTTGGCTGCCAGCAGCGGACAGGCTGCATACATCCTATCCTATCCCCAGCCTTTTGTCTAACCTTTGATTTCTGTGTATATGTCTTCGATTTCTCAACCACCTTGTGTGTTTACATCCATACCATGTTTGTGTTTGGTTTACAATGTTTGACAGCTTGCTTTTACAGTCTGCATCACCCACCATTGATTCATCCCTCACTGTTTCTTTCTCCACTCTCCTCTTCCTTTCTCACTTTTTATATATGTAAAAAGGGTCCTTCCCCAGACACAAAATACACATTCTACCTCTCCCACCTTTTTTCCTTACCATGTTCTTGCTGTGTATTTCTCTGCTTGCTATACCTCCTCTCTTGCTTTCTGTACTCCAGTTTTCATCCCTTATAATGAACTATTAAGATTTCCAGCTTGTTAGGTACCCATTCACACCTCCTATGACACTTTTCCTTGATAGTGCATAGTAGCAGCCTGCCAATTTAAGTGACAGTATGCACAATTTGCTACGTTCCTCATTTGTGTTCTCACAAGTTTAGCACAGTGTGACAGGTAACCACCATTATGCCTTTCTTCTTAGACTCTTGGCCACATTAATCTGCTTCCTTTCAGAAGTTTCATATCCACCTCATCGAAATCCCTGACATACAGCTATCTGCCTATTGACATTGTATCTGCATTTTTCATTATTCACATCTGCTTAGCACAGCAATGTAGTCTGCCTATGTAGTGCAAGCTCTGTGTTATTAATGTGCTGGTCTATGAATCTCAGCCTATGTCTCCAATCCCCATAATAACAATAGTTAGTCATCCTCTGAGGCTAAAGCCAATATATTGGTGTAAAATTCAGCTCTAACATTACGCCCCATTACTCCCCAGTCTCCCACCAACTTTCTTAAACTTATTAGCACACCTACACAACCCCTTGATCACCTCCAAGTAGGTCCTGAATGCTCTCTCCAAGGCCAAAAACACTTCTTACATGGATTCTGCTAACATACCAGGCTGCCTTCTTGTCAGTACCACAAACTATGTGATAGACTGACTACTAAGCCTATTCAAGGACAGCCTCTCTACTGGATTCATAACAGGGAAATGGAGAGCCATAATAGCCATTCGACTCTATAAGGATGGGAGATTCAGTACTGATCCAGGAAATTATAGATCTATAAGCCTCACCAGCTTATCTGAAAGGCAATGGAATGCATATCCTGTTTGCTGAACCTGGTGGGCTTCTTTGACCATGTCAGTGATGCATTAGACTTTGGTAAATCTGTTCACACTGCCTGTCTGCACCTCGTCAAGGCCTTTGATAATATCCCACATTCTGGCATTATCAACAAGCTAATCAAACTAAATGTGAACTTATGCATTACCTACTTGATAGCAAACTGGTTAATTGCCAGAACTCAGTCTATTACTGTGGGAGGCATGCTCTCTTCAAAATGAGTAGCTACCTGTGGTGTCCAGCAAGGATCAGTCCTAGAACCACTTCTCTTTGGTATTTACTTCTCTTATGCCAAGACTGACATCAAGGCCCCTATGGATTACCAAGTTTACAGATGACAGCAAACCTGAAGATGTGATTATGTCACCATCTGACTTCCAAATTCTTCAGGAGGGACTAACATTTAGTAATAAGTGGTGCCTAGACCACAGCCTAAAACTAAACACTAAGAAATGCAGCACTGGGTCTTTACGCAAAACAGGGGCATCCATGCACTTACCACATAAGTGACACCCCTTTGAAAGTGGAATCAGCCATTATGGACTTGGGCACACTCACTGGAAAGAAACTATCCTTTAATTATTATGTATCCACAGCTGTTAGGAAATTCTTTACCTTAATAGACTAATCACCAGGGGTATTTCCTCCAGATCTTGGAAAGTTAATATTCCTCTGTATTCCTTCCTCATCAGATCCATAGTAGAGAATAACAGACCCTGTGCTATGTGTCTGTCTAAGCATATGACCCAACTTTGTAGCCTGCAGCATTTTTTTACTAAGATGATCAAGGGCATAACTACTTTGAGTCATCAATATTATCTTAAAGAGTTTTCTTTCTTTTGTTTTTCTACAGACTGTCTAACCTCTAACCTATAAAGCCATGAAGGATCTAGTCCTATGCAACTTCCTGCACTTCCACAAAACTGATAACACCCTCAACACCTACTCAAGAGAGTACACTGTCTGGATGCCAGCAAAGAAGAAACGTAGAGAACTTGAAAGAAAATCAACCAGGAAAGTTGCAGAGAAAACACTGGCTGGGAAGAATCCTTCATCTGTTCAGCAAAATGCAGTTCAAACTTCAGCTTTGGTACAAGAGATGGCTTTCAGTAATTTAGAAGAAAAGATGAATCAAATGTACTCAGATGTGATTAAAATAAATAAAACACAGAAGGAGTATGCCATCTCAAATTATAACAGGCTGGAAAAATAGAAGCTTTAGCTATTCAGATAAACTGATAAAACTGCAAAAAATCAGAGTATGAAATGAAATGAATATGAGACTTCTCAAGAAGAGCTGTTTTAATAATGATAGAGAAGGAAGACAGAGTGGTTAGAGAAAACCTGAGATTTTCTGCTATACCCTAGAAATTGGAAGGAGCAGACTGTCATCATTTTATGAAAGCACAAATAAACAGCTGGACCGGTATTACACGGCAGAATTTAATTGAAATGACACATTGAGTGTATGTTCCAAACCTGGCCAAGAGAAAGCATACAAGACCTGTATTATTAAAGATGCAATCATACCAGCAGAGTGAGTTAACCCTGAAAAAATTGTGGCAGAAATGAAAATTATTAAAAATGGAGACAGCAGAGTATTTGTGAAAAATGATTATTCACTGTACACCAGGCAGAAGGGAAGTAAATTATCTCATCAATCATGGAATGTCAAAATGCAGGTGTGTGATTCAAGATGCTACATCCAGCAGTCTTCAGAATATTTTTTTTCTGGAGGATCAAAGACATTTTTTTTAATGCAGAGCAAGCTAAGGGGGAAATACAAAACATTTATACAACAAAAAATGAGCCAGCAAACAGATGGGGAATCATGCTTCTCAGTCTCCTGACGATAAAACTCATAGAGAGACTTCACCAGTGAAACCTTTACCAGTGTTCCAAAGGAAAATGCTCAAACAACAGAAAAAGCACAGTAGTTGACTAGAACAATCAGAAGTACCTTGGACTTGAACCAGAGTCTGGTATTTGAAGATGGAGTTCAACAAAAAAAAAATAACGGTACTGAAATGAGTGAATAAATGAAAAACTATAAAGCATCAAACACATTTGTGAAATATGGCTTTGCAAGAAAAAAAACTGGCTTGGAAAGATTGAATTTTTGATGATTTGTTAAACTTGTGGGTGGATTGTAAAGCATATACCCCATGTTGTCATTAATGTTTAGAAGGACACTAACATGGAAAAAGTAACTGTAAGTGAAACAATTTTGTTTTTATTAGTATTTGTATAAGGCATTTCATTAAATAAACTGCATGTTATACGTCATAACGCAGTATTTTAAATGTGGAGGGGATCACTTCAGTGACTGGTGTATGTGCTAAAGACAGTAAAGTAAAGAAGTACTTTTGTATAGGCTTTACAATATAACAAGAGAAGAAAGGCTGCATAAAAGCAAGTTTGATGTTAACATGCAGTGATCTTGGACTGCTGGCATGGGTGTAGGGTGTAAAAGTGCACTGATTATATTATGTGTAGAATTATGATATTTCCTCTTATTTATCAAGTGTGAATGTCTAGATTAATATTGTTGTTTTAAGCAAGTGGGCTGGAAAAATAAGGCAAAATGATGAAAACATCTTACATCTGCAAACATATTAGCTTTTCTTTCATTAACAAATGTTCAGTGGATGACAAGATGTTTGTTGTTAAGGCAACTGCACATTCTCTTCTGGGTGGAGCTTACAAAGATTCATTGTTGACTTCTTTTACATGGAGAAGAACTGTCTACAGCTGCAAGCAATTATAGGTTTATAGGTTCATAAGTGTTTAGTAGGCTAATGACCACAAGGGCCTTTATGCATCTCAAATCTCTGAAAAGTTCTGATACTCTTGATAATTGTAAGCAGGTGTTTAGGAGATGAACCATTTATAGGTTACCTGTGTCCATGAGAGACATAGGTGCCAAGTTGACCTTGAGATGTCTGATTCTTTGCTGAGAGAAATGCAAAATTTAAGGGTACAGTGGCAAGTAGTTCAGTGAAAAATAAATTTTGAAATTATGGGAAATGCATAAGGGATAGGAGCATCTCTAGCTACCTTAATACTTAATTGTACACTGTTCTATTAAATATATTAAAGTTTTCAAATAAAAATAAAGGCCACGAGGCAGCAGGATGAGTACCAAAAAACACAGTGTTTATTCCCAGAACAAAAAAAAAGGAGTTAGCGCTTTCATCTTGCTTTGTTGAGCAAGACTTCCTCAGAACTGTCTGTCATGGGTAATGTTTAAGTTAGGTAATGCCTGTGAGTGCAGTTGTCAACTTGGGGTAATTGTTCTTATCTGGAGGGTTAAACTTCATTTTTTAAAGATGTGCATAGTTTTGTATGTTTGTTTTAAGTAGATGAGGGTGTTTTAAAAATGTATTTAGTTTTTTGTTTGAGGGTTTTCATTAAAACAAAAAGTGCTGAAAAATATGACATAGGTTCAAATGCAAATGAGAAGAAGTAACTCTATCAGTGATGCACCTGCTAAACATCAGTCTGTGCATGTAACATGAAAGTTGGAAATATACATTTAAAAACCTGACTTGCATAATAGGTGGAAACAGATTTTTATCAAAATGGTTACACTGGTCATATTATCTTGGAATGTAAATGGCCTTATAGGTATAAAGAAAAGTGAAATAGTTTTGAATCATATTAAGAAATTCAGACTTTAAACAGCAACACTGCAGGAGGCACATTTGGAAAGAAATGAGCATGTGAATTTGACAAAGAAAGGTTTTCAGAATGGATATTCAGGAGAATATCAGAGACAAGGGAAAAGGGATGTAATAATACTAATTGCCACAGTGGTTCTAATTGTGATAGAAGAGGAAAAACAACAGTAAAGGTAGATTTCTGGTAGCATGGGGCTATTGCCAAGGGAGTAGGGTCATAATGGAGTGCATTTATATCACACCAAAATCTCCTATTATGCAGCTTAAGAAAATTTTGAGGGAAATAATCAGCTTTCAGCAGGTAATATTACTTATAGGTGGGAAATGGAACTTGAGTTGCAATCATGAGGATGCATCAGGGGGACCTAGAAGGGAAAATATAATAAAAGAGGTTAGATTTCTCAAGAAATGTATGAAAATATTAGGGTATAGAATATATGAATTCAGTGCTAGGTTCTCTTACAAAATGTACATATCATTCCCAAAGGTACAATAACTGGGCTAGACTAGAAATAAATTATATTTCACAGTAGCATGTGCATTTAATTGAAAGATTCACCACATGTCCAATAACTATTTCAGATCATGCACCAATAAAAAACAAGATAAAAATGCAGGGTAATGAAGTACAAATGAGACACTGGTGCATTCCAACCTACTTATTAAAAAGAGAGGAATTTAAGGGTTGGGTAGTGGAAATTCAGTGAGGGTTATTGGAGAAGATAAAAATATTTTCAGAAATTATAGCTAATGAGTGGGATAAAATGAAAATAGAGTTTAAAATAGGGTAGAAATAAAAGAGAAAAATGGGCTGACAAAGGTTAAAGTATTACAGAATAAGTGGAATCTCACAGAACAAAAGAGGCACAAATGCAGAGTGCTAATGAGAAAATAAGGGAGCATCTGAATAATATGCATGAGTTTAGAAAGATTGCTGTTAAGCAACTATTTTCTGAATAATAACTCCACATCAGAAAAAACTTTTAGCACAAAAACTTGGGCAACAGAAAGTAGAAAGGGTCATCACCAAACTTAGTGAGCCTATAAGAAGAAAAGTAACCAGAGATCTTATGGAGGTATTAGAGATATTTCAGGAATTTTTATAAAGAATTCAAAATGAAAAAAACATAAAAAAACACAACTAAAACACAAAAATCCCCTTACTGCAGATCCACAAACCATGGAACACGAATAGAGCTAAGCGCTTTCATTCCTTTATTACACAAGCTGATCTGATGAAGTTCAGTTGTGTGTAATAAAGGAATGAAAGAGCCCGTGATCCGTGGTTTGTGAATCTGTAGTAAGGGGATTTTCGCATTTTAGTTGTGAATTTGCATAAATCAGAAAATGAAAATATTTATGGAAGACTTAAATATGCCAAGTTTAGAGGTAGATGAGGCTGAGCAACTAACAGTTAAGATGGAAGATAAGAGAACAAAACCAGTGATGAATAATCACTCTTCAAGAAACAGATGGCATTCCTGTGAAAGTTTGGAAGTTAGGAAGGGAAAAACGTGATAAAGATCTGAAAGATTTTATTTAACAGTATTTTAAAAGGAGAGGAAGCAATGGTATCTTGGAAGATAGTTATAACGGGTGTATTACCTAAAGGTGGTAAAGACCATCAGAACCAGTTTCATGTAAACCCATTTCAGTTTTAAATCATGATTATAAAGTGTTTATGCCTATACTGGCTAAATTAATGACAAAGGTGTTGCCAAAATTGATAGATATGAATCACTGTGGTTTTGTTGAGGGGAGGCAAACATTTGATAACATTTATAGAACAGTGTTGATCCAAAGGGAAGCAGAATGTAAGAAAATGCAGCTGCTGTTAATGGGTCTTGATGCAGAGAAAGCATTCAGTAGAGTAAACTAGGATTTTATTAGTAGGGCAGTTGAAGCATTTGCATCCCCCTGGTACAACAATAAAGTTACTTAGGAGGATATATGAATGATCAGAGGCAAGTATTATAGGGGGGTGGTTCCTCACTGATAAGTTGTGTTTGAAAAGAGGATCCAGGCAGGTGTGTCCTCTTTTATGATTGTTATTTGCTTTATAATTAAAGTCAGTGGCAAAGAAAATAAGGTACTCAAAAATGCAAGGATATAATTGGTGTGGTAATCAAGAAAAGTTGGCTTTGTTTGCAGATGATATTGTTTTGCACCTGATAAATCCATAAAAATAAATCTCAGTATCAAGGGACATTATGTACTCACACATGAATTGGTTCAGCAACACCGAAATATTTAGGAGAATGGATTTAAAAGGCTTCTGTTATGGCAGCTGAGAATATGTAGGAAGACATTAAAGAAAAGATAATACAAAAACATGAGAAACTAGAAACTCTTGTATATGGATGTGGATAATAAGATGCAAGCAGTGAAAATGTTTTTTGTCCTTTTAGTTTAATATACAGAGCAAACGTGTTTTTATCAACCAGAGAAGTTGTGGACAATAATTAGGGAGGGGAAGAGAGGAAGTGTTAAGTGAGATAAATTGATCCTTCAATACAACTAGATTGAAGGGATATTTTAGAGCTACACAGTTATAGCTCATATACATAACACAAGCAGAAGGTTATAATCCAAAATGGAAAGAGAAGATGATAAAGCCTGGGGAGGGGGCTCAAGAAACAACAAGACTGAGGGATTTTGGATGCAGATCCTTAAGGAGAACAAGAGCAACCATGTAGAATATTATATTCATAAACTAGAAGAAAGTATTCTAAGAACTTAAGATTGATGTCAGACTATAAGCAAAGAGAAAGAGATATGGGAATCTTAAGTGAAAGGTGGAAGACCTGCTCTGTTAGAGTTTTTAGCTGAATCTAAACAGAAGCTGTTGTTAAAAAGGGATAATTAATATGGCATATAAAATATTGTATGATAACTGTAAGAATCAGTCAGAAGAGATTAGAGAAGACTTGGAAGAGAAACTGGAAAAGCAATTTACAAGAGAACAATTGGAGGACATATCTATGGCTCCCTAGTATGCAGCAAAGTCTGGAAGGTTTAGGATATTTGCTTAAAAATGTTTGCATAGAATTTTATACCCCAAGCAAACTTCAAATAATTTTTCTTCAGGTAGACAGCAAGAAGAAAGAGGTGATTGTAAACATATGATTTGAAAGTATGAGTTGACAGATTTTTAAAAAATTCCCTACAGAGTACTTCTGTCAGAAGTATTGGGTGAGCAAATGCCTGCAAGGAAATTATTCTTTTGAGCTGGGACACATGATCTGGATTGCCTAGACATAGTAAGGTCTTACTAAGTTTAATTCTATTGGCTGCCAAAAAGCAATTACTAGAAAATGGAAATTGAAGTCTAAACCAGCTGTATTTGAAGTACTGAATTTTATAAACAAGATAAAATAACTGAAAGAGGGATCTTTAGAAAAGGAAGGAGCAAATTAGAGAAATAAATGGAAATTGTGGGAACAACACATGTGGAATAATGTTCAGGAGGAGGAGTGAGGTGTAAGGGAAGGCAGGAATTCTGCAATATATGTAATGTTGGACTGATGATAGTTACAATAAAAGAAAAGATATGTGATGCAAAATGTATGTAAATAGAAAAAATGTTAATATGGTTTACTTTCTTTTATGCTAATGTATGTTTGCCTATGTCTTAAGTGATAATTTAATAAAGGTGTTTTAAAAAAACGGAATGGAATCATGGTCATGCCAGGGATATGGAAGTACTACTCAAGTCTTTAAATGACATGTTTGTTTATGGGACAAAAAGAAGATTGACCGTGCCGCGCTGTTTTGAAATGAGTTAAAGTATGACTCTGAGTGAGAGCATTTATCTTGTAACTTATAGGGTACACCCTCAAAAGCTGGCATTTTTAGCATCCATAATAGGGACCAGGGTTGGTACAGATGAGCAGATTTGTCAAGGCAGCATCCTGACTGACTATACTACTTGTTGAAGACTGAGACAGTTCATCCTGTACATGCATTTACTGCGATTCCTTTCTGAAAAGTAGACATAAAGCCAAACAGTGATTTTTTCCACACCTTGGAGTTGCCTATTTTAGTTGTAGATCCAGAAGCAATAGTTAATAACTGCCAGGCCCACAGGGGCAAAAGGCTAACATTCTGGATGCTTCCATGAATTATCATAAATGAGAGTAATTCAAATGTGAGCACATGCTGATGCACCATATACAATGCAAAATACAAGGAGGAGGTGTGAGTACATGAGTGCATTTTACATATCCGTGGCTTCAGGTGCCTGTCTTGGTGCAGTGTTGCCCATATGCACAAGGTGAAGCTGGATAAAGTACATAGTTCTTCTCCAATGTGAAGAGGCTACTGCAGGAGCCACAATGGTGTCTATATGGATTAGGTGAGAATCTTTAAAGTGAGTAATATCTAAGCAGTGTGCATAGGTTGGTTCACTGGCCCAATGTCATCCATACACATAGGATAACCATGCATAAGGTACATGGAATTATTTATGTCCTGTAGGCTTCTGCACTGGTGACAGTGCTATATATTTGGTGTAACAAGACTGCATGAAACATGTGATGAAATGCTACCATGTGGGCAGGCTATAAGTGTCTAAAGTATAAGGCATCTATCCATTGTGCATAAGTAACAGTGCCAGATGTAGTATAAAGCCAGGATGTAAATACATAAACTGTGCAGAATCTAAGCTACTGCACTGTCTGTTTTACTGACTGTATAGACAGGTTAAGAATGCATATTCCACATCTTGCCAAGGTACATCTCAAGCTGTGGTAGACATGATGATACTTTTCTGCATAGGGTGGATGCTGGGACACATTGCCTGCATGATTTTATTTGGCAGTACAAGTTGAGAAAGCATGAGGTGTGCAACATCTGGCCAGGGTACATCACCCACTGCACTGAGCCTAATGTAGCTTATTTGTAGATAGCAGATGTGGATAAAGTATTCCATGTGTCCCCAGGGCATATCACCTGCATACTGCTATGGGTAGATCTGCTGAACTAAGAATCCTATATTTGCTACAGTGAATCCATATTGCATGTAGTGCATTGTAAGTGCAGTGGTGCTGGCATACGACTCAGTGTAGTTCATTGTTTACTGCAGTGTGATGTATAAGGGGGTCAGCTGTGTTTTGTGTGTATCCATGTATGTGTGTTAGGATGTAACTTGGCTCATACCAGGCACATCTCTTTGGCACCAGTCAGACATTCCTGCTGAGTGTATTTCCTGCCTACAGTATGAGGCATGTAGTGCACATATCACTATACATGTGTGCGTTCCAGGTGTGGCCCACTTACTAGTGCAGGGGTAGATGAGTATGACTGCTTGGTTGTAACTCATCTTGCTCAAGACTGCTTAACCAAAATGTCCTGAATGAATTTAAAATGAATGCTCCTCTTCCTCATGATGTGGTACCTCAGAGTTAGTTACTTTGAAGGCTGAGTGTAGGGTGTCTTCATACACTGAGGGTATGAGAACAAAGTTCTGTTTCTTTTTAATGAATTAGAGTGAACAGCATTTGGCACAAGGGCTGCTCTATCATTAATATAGGCATTCAGATGTCTCATGTTGAAATTGACAAATGTATATTCCCCCTGTGTACTATTTTTTGTACTTTGATACCACGTGACATCTACTTAGAAAAATCTTCATGGAAGCATTTCATGTCATCCAGTGGCTGTATGGATATGGCTAATCTTAATGTCTATGTAAGGTGTACATTACAACACCATGACATGATCTCCATCATGTTGCATGTTGATTGTTCTTTAGTGTTTGGCTTATCACTTGATCTGTGTGTAGCCTTCTTGGCACACATCACTGTGCGTGTGTTGTCCTGCAACATATATTGGCCAACAGTAGCCCTGTACATGTGTTTGCCACTGCTACTGAATGTTCTGTTAGCTTTAACATATGCTGAGTACAGTTGCTATGCCAAGATCTGCCAGTCATGGTTTAATGCTGTTTTTTAGTGCTCTAGCCCTTCAAATCACAATGAACCAAGGACCTCAATGAGGTGATGCAGAGGAGGATGACTTCCACATAACTATTGGGGTGCACAGTCTACCATTTACACAAGTGAACCTGAGGCAAGCTATTATTACTGGAAAGACTTGCATAAATTCTGTGCAACAGGTGCTAGCCCAAATTATTATGGACCTCACTTGGCAAGTTTGTAACCACATTCCCTTATGATGTAGCCATCCATTTTGCCAGGCTGTCTGTATAATTACCTCCCCTCTACATCCCTTATAACCTTGATGGCCTGTCATTGAAGATGTTTTACTTACCAGGGATGATGGCCACTCAGATGGTGATCTAGGAAAATACATGTAGTGTGGTGCTGCAGATCAGGGCATATTCTGGGGTAGGAGTGGAGGGTTAACCATCCCCATGACACATTTCTTCAGTCTTCTGCTATATTACCTCATCCTCACCTTCCTCTATCTCCCCTACCTCTACAGATTTCTGAGGTGAGTAATAGTTCATCAGGGGCTGTTCAGTTAAAGGGAAAGCATTGGGCATAGGAGGGCTCTGAATAAGAAACAAACTGAAAAGTGTGATGACTGATTACATACACCATGTATAGATGTACTAATTATTTAAACATACTACAGTTACACAGAAGTGAAATTTTTTTTCTTTCCCTTTTGAGGCAAGACCTCCCATAACACCTTTACTGGCTGCTACAACCAGCTGCATCTCTGAGCTCTGAGCTCAATAAAATCAGCTTCTGGTTTACTGCACCTCAGGGTAGGGGGAATCTCTTCCAGTGTTGATGAGACTCTCTACAGGTAAATAAGAAATTAAACAAGGGACCAAAATCAGAAGCCATATCTGCAATTTTGACTGGCATCATCTGTGTATAGATGCATATATTTATACATATGTATATATAGATATGTTATATTTATTCTGAATATTGTAAACTTTGTTTAAACATATATTGGTATTCGATACCTTTCTTGTACCTGTATTATGTGTACTCGATTAGTGTACATGTCACCATGTGTATTTATAATGTACTGTCACTTGTGTTTTTTTTATTTTAGGCAATGTGTTGTTGTTGTTGTCTTTCGGCTTTTCCCAGTTAGGGGTTGCCACAGCAGAACTCCAGTGCACTAATGATTGGCAGTAGATTTTCACGGTGCCGAGTTGCCAGCTCGATGCCCAACCTTCAATGAAGGCACGGCCATTCATGCATGTCTTTTGGAACGCCACTCGACCCGTTACAAATATACATGCAGCTGTGCTGGTTTGTAGGGTCAGTCTTATGTTCAGATTTTAACTTTGTGGAATGGTGTTCATAGGTTAGTACTAGGCTAACTGCCCTTGCAGGCCATTGTAAGCCTAGCCAGTTATCCCTTGTGAGGCTCAAACCCTACACCTTGTCTTTGTAAGGCAAACACCTTAACCACTAGGCCACCCTCCCAACCATTTTTTTTTAAATCATTCATTTCCTTTATTCACAGAACAAGAGGTTAGTACTAGGCTAACTGCCCTTGCAGGCCATTGTAAGCCTAGCCAGTTATCCCTTGTGAGGCTTAAACCCTACACCTTGTCTTTGTAAGGCAAACACCTTAACCACTAGGCCACCCTCCCAACCATTTTTTTTTAAATCATTCATTTCCTTTATTCACAGAACAAGATTCTTAGATTAATACTAGGTTAACTGCCCTTGCGAGCCATTTTAAGCCTAGACAATTATCCCGTGTGAGACTCAAACCATGTACCTTGTGTTTGTAAGGCAAACACCTCAACCATTAGGCCACCCACCCAACTCCAACCAATTTACATGAATGGTATATCCTTTTTCATTCATGCTAGTTGCAGGATCGTATATGATATGTAACTACCTATTCACTGTCTTGTTTTTCATTCCTATTTCCAGATTTAATATTTTTCACTTCACTCTCTCATTACACATAGATGCAGTTACCATCTCACTTTGGAGGTAGATTGTTGTAGTGACACTCTGTATTTATTGATTGATCACAAAATTACAGTGATTACTTATACTGACAATAACAAGTACTGTAGGCAGTACAAAGTAGTGACAACACAGGGAAAACATTAGGAATACAAACATGAGTACAACAGTAGTATGCAAATGTGAGTACAAAGGTAGTGTAGAATACTATAATATAATAGGAAGAAGCACATACAATCTGATATTACACACACACAAGTCTGCTCTCATTGCCAGGTGGTGGATTACCTGTACATCTAATATTTTAGGTTTCTGGAACAGAATAACATCAGAAAAGCTGTGGTCAGGAATTATCAACTATGTGGGAAAAATACAACAGGTAATTAAGAGTGGTTAGTAAGAGGAGGTAGATTTTAAAATGTTAACAGAGTCTAAGGACTGTAGTGAGGATTTTAAGATGTTAATGCAACAGTGTTTAGGTTCCATGTAGAGGTAACTGAGATAAGAGATATGGAGTGTATAAGTTAGATGTGAAGATTAAGTTATAGGGTGGGACAGAGATTTGGGCTTAGCTTTAGCTGGACTGGTCTTAGCCATGGTGGTACTGCAGGATAAGCCATAGCTGTACAAGGTGTAGCTGCAGCTCAGATTTGAAAGATTTTAAGTTCATATTTTGCCTTAATTAGGAAGGAATAGTGCCTTAATTATGAAGGAATAGTGAGTTCCACTTCTTTGAGATACAGTTGGAATACAATCCATCTCCTGCTGCAATGTTGGATTTAGTTATAGAAACATTTTATCACCAGAATGCAAGGTCTGCAGGGAGAATAGGGGTATAATAGAGTGTTAAGAGATGAATGTTGTTTCAGCTTGTGGAGTAGTTGGTTGCTTATAAGTAAATGAGAGTATGTACAACACATGGGGAGTATGCATGTGCACGCACATGGGGAGAGTGCGAGCACATAAGGAGTGTGTGTGCACATGGGGAATATGCGAGTACATGGGGAGTAAGTGAGCACATGGGGAGTGTGCGAGCACATTGAGAGGAAGTGAGCACATGGGGAGTGTGTGAGCACATAGGTAGTATGTGCACACATGGGGAGTGTGCAAGTACATGGGGAGTAAGTGAGCACATGGGGAGCAAATGAGCACATGGGGAGTAAATGAGCACATGGGGATTGTGCGATGATGGGAGTAAGTGAGCACATGGGGAGTGTGTGAGCACATGGGCAGTAAATGAGCACATGGGGAGCATGTGAACATATGAGAGCATTCAAACCAATTTTATGTATTTCAGAGCTAGACAGTGATGAGTTCTATATGGTAGATTAGAGGCAGGTTTGACTATTTTATTACATCTTTGTTGCAGTTTCAGTAATACTGAGAAAGATAATGTGTTGGCACAGGAGAAGCATATAGTAAGGTTGGTAGGAGATAGGCAGAGGGAATGCTGCTTCTATTACTGTTGGCAAGGAATGAGCTTGCTCTGTTCAGGCTACCCAGTTTTTGCCGTTTCTTCTTTATCACTTGTGTGATATGGTGGTCAAATATAAATTGGTTATCTATGGTGACAGTAAGGAGCTTAGTATGTGAGACTAATTCTTTTTATGAATTATATGTTGAGGTGATGGTGAAGATGCATTTTTGTGCAATATATTGTTTTGATGTAAACAGTGTTAGTTTAGTTTTATTGGGGTTAAGGAGAAGGTGAGAGTTAGTAAGCCAGCTTTCTTTGGAGGAGAATGATTGTTGGGTATTTTGTTTTAGCTTGGTCAGGCTTTTAGATGTACAGATAAGTAAGGAGTCATGTGCGTATTGCATGATTGTGGCATGTGAGAAAGCAGTGTTGTAGGTCATTGATAAAAAATGGTAGAACAAGGGTGGGCCTTATATGGATCCTTGGATGACTCCTACAGGTGTGAGTAGTCAGTTTGACACTTTACTCCTTGCTGCTTGTTTGAGAGGTAACTCTCAAATCAGCGTAAAGAGGAATTAGGCAATCCTAGGGAGGATAGTTTGTGTAATAACTTTTGATGGTTGACTGTATCAAATGTTTTTGATAAGTCAGTAAAAGATGTGGAGACAAGGTTGTTTGAGTTTCTTTTTTGTTTGATTGTGTAAAACACACATTACAAGGAGATGCAATTGGAATGGGTTGCGTGACTATGCTTATAAAGACCCTCATGTTTGTTAGCCCAGTATATACCTATGATCCTTTGAACCTATAAAACTTAGCAATGCTGTAGTAGTTCTGCCCTTGGTGTGAACCCATGTTGGGTAGGGGAGAGGAGATAGTGTGCCTAAACTTAGTAGTTGAGAATGGACACACTCTCTAGGATTTCTGATAGAGGTGAGAGACTAGCAGTTGGACTATAGTTGGCTATTTCTGTAGAAGTGCTGTTCTTATGTCATGCTATAGCAAAGGATTTTTTTTCTAGAGTTGTGGTACATAGTTTTCACTGACTGAGCAGTTTATTATGATGGACACAGGGGATGCTGGTGCATCAGCACCCTATTGGGAGGAATTCTGGAGGCAGTTTATTAGGACTATGGTAATCTGTTTTAACCTATGGAAGTATTTTTAATGGCAGATATCCGGACCGGTATGAATGAAAAGTGGTTTCTTCATATTGGTTAAGAGAAATGGGAGTATCAGGTTATCATTAGTATTTGGTTGTAGTAAAGCTAAGATTGGCTGTAGGTAGTGATTTGTCTGTGCTCTTCCTATGTACATTAGTAATTATCCTTTCAGGACTGTCCCTTTTGCAGTTTATTTATACTGTAGTTATCACTGCAAATGGCTTGTACCCTTCATGGTATCTGTTAATCACCTTTATATTTTCTGGGGCCTGTGCTATTTGCGTTGAAGGGTCAACTTCTACTACACTCTCACCAGTATGCTTTCTATGCTTTATCTGCAGATCTCTGTGACTCCATTTCAGGCCTAGAGGTCTGTGTACTCTGTGTTTCTTTAGCTGGAATATATTATGGTTTCATAGCTTCATGCACACGGTTCTTTGCAAACTGTTGTATTTGCATGTCACATTTAGGCTTTGTGGACCGCTGTTAGAATGCTTTAGTTTCATATACAATGCACCCACCCCTTTATTTACAAGTCTGGGTGCGTATCATTTTGCATGAGTCTGTACAAGGACAAAGAATTAATCTACTGTGTGTTTCCCAAATGTGTGAAGATGCTGGTGACAGGTCTTTTTCTGCTGCATTTGTATGCTTTGGAACTCCCTCCTTCCAAAACTTCAGGGAAATCACTTCTTACCCTACTAACAAAGTTAGGATTAAGCAGTATTTCTTGTCCTTAATACAACTAGAGGATACTGTCCATTTATCATAAAGGATTTTAAGTGCTTATCATTTTTAATGATAAAAATACATTGCTACCATAAATGAAGCATGGTGTTGTCATCTTGTGTGTTAATGCTACTGCTGTGTTTCTTCATAGCTTGCTTACATACATTTGTATAAAGGTTCTATCACTTCAGGTTTAATACCATACATGTGCATTATGTCACCACTTTATATATTTTACCAGATTGCTGTGAATATTACTATTCTTCTCATCATTACTAGTTTGATCTGTTTTCCAAAGCTAGTCTAATTGTAATATGTCTGTATATTTGTATTATGTCTAAACAGAGAAATATATTTGGCACGCATACTGTGTTGTTATGTATAGAATGGCTGTGTTTTGACAGGGCAATGTTACAGCTGATGTAATGATTTTGTTTTTCTTTACTGGAGTTCTTTACCCTAGATCTCTTTTGTAAACATGGCAGTGACTCAGTGGAACTTACATAACACACACAATCCATGCATTCATCCATCAACAACCCCTTTCTCTCATTTTTGCACATGGGGCCAGGATGTCACTTCAACAGTGATAATTATCTAGAGCCAAGGTTCACAGTGCCAGATGGCTAGCCCTACCGTGGTCGTTCTTCCATACCAAACACATGCATGCTCACACCTATGTGGCCAATTTAGAGTGTCCAATCCATCTACTGCATGTCTTGGAATGTTGGGTGAAACTGGAGCACCTGGAGGAAACCCACACAAACACAGGGAGGACATACAGAATCCGCACAGAAGACACCCCGTCCAAGAATCAAACCAGGGAACCTCTTGCTCTGAGGCAACAACACTATCCATTGTGCCACTGTACTACACAAAACAACAGAAAATAAATAAAGGTTTACTACCAAAGTGTTGAAATTAACAACATGTTCTAATCATTTTGTCGAATATCCTTGCCAAATTTGATAATGTCTCTTTAACAGAATGCTGCCAATCATCACCTTGACATCTGCATTTGAAATTATTTGAAATATGAGGATGTGATGGCAAACCCTCAGGCTGTTGTGGTGAAGCTGCCGTGGAAACTGTATGTATAAAGCAAATATTTTTTACAGTTTTGCAGGGGGGCAAGCCCCCCCAGTGCCCCCCTTACTCCCTATATATTATATATTCCAACTCCGAGATCGCACTACAGGGAGGAAAAGATTAAATTTCCCAATCCCCATTTTAGTACGATCTTCAATCAGAATGTCAATCTCATATTAGCAAATGTACCCTACCATTCCCTAATGTGGATTCAAACATTTCCAGATCGGCATTATGGAAACTGGAAAACATACATTCGACCATCCCAGTTTTGCATGAGTGCCATTCCACATTCTGATAGTAAACCATAAATAAATACATAAATGAATAATTTCTGCTTAGTACGTTCCTTTTTTCTAGACGAACATGACCTTTAACAAAAACACAATCCTATTTATCAAAGGAAGGGTCCAGATCGTTGCCTTGAGATGCCTTAGGAAATTTAGCTGGCTTGATTCTCTTTCGTTACTGCTACCAACAAAGATGTGTATTTCAACAGTCAGTCTTTATTAGAAGGATGTGCTATGAGTGGTTTGTCTTGTGGTCAGACAGTGTTTGTACTGATATCTATTCCCTGTTAGTATTTAGACAGACTTTTGTACACATTATTTCAACAAAGAAATAAAATAAATTAATAGCAGCACTAACATCGATATGTACACATACTACAAATACTTCAGACTTTCAGATCCCCACTGTACTTCTAAGCAGGGCTGTACATGCTGATATCCTAACCAGACTTTGCAATGCTTGGTTAAACAGAGTTCATCAGCCTATATGCTGTAGGCTGTCTTTTTGTAGAGTCAATTAATAGCTACATTGTGATGTGTCCCTTATGGAAAGAACATCAGCTGGTAGAAGCTGGACAAGAGGGCCACAGAGATAAAAGCTATCTGTTCTGCCTGCTTAAACTTCACTCAAGGATTTCACACAAAGTACCATAAGGAGACACCTTATGGCACACTTGTACACTTAAGTCATTCAAGTTAATTACTGTTATTTGCTTTGAAGATAAATTCAAAAATATCCTTTCCTGCCTGAAAGTTAAACATAATACACTTAAGACTGTTGGACTAGAAAACCCTGTACATTAAATAATATTTCTGCGCTTAATTTGTTTATAAATTATTTGCCTATTAATTTTAAAATAATTATTTATTGTTCTGTATTGTGTATCTAATATGTGACTTTCCTAAGTGAAAGCACATTTCTAGCAGAAGGTGATAGTTTACTAACTTTCATAATAGCTTCATCCTAAAAACATAAAATGATGTACAGTGGTGCAGCCTTACCGCCCTTGGTTTCTGGTTCTGTTCCTAGTTAGGGCACCTTCTATATGAAGTCTGAAAGTTCTATTTGTGCCAATGTGGGTTTTTTGGGGGGTCTGTAATTTACTCCCACAGTTGAAACATGTCATGAGAACTACTTGCAAGCTTCTAAATTGCCCATTGGTGTGTGTGTGTGTGTGTGTGTGTGTGTGTGTGTGTGTGTGTGTGTGTGTGTGTGTGTGTGTGTGTGTGTGTGTGTGTGTGTGTGTGTGTATGTGTGTGTGTGTGCATGCGTGCGTGCATGTGTGTGTGTGTGTGTGTGTGTGTGTGTGTGTGTGTGTGTGTGTGTGTGTGTGTGTGTGTGTGTGTGTGTGAGCATGTGTGTGTGTGTTTATGTGTGATGTGCTGGACTGGCATCCTGCAGAGAACTGGATCTCTGCCTTACATATGTTGAATTCCAGGATAACTTCTACTTATCATCTTGATCCTCAAAAAATAAAGTAAAGCAGGTATGAGAAAATAACTAAATAAATGAAAAAAAGACTGAACAAATACTCCAGCAATCCTTATGATAGATGGTTCTAGTAGTCTTTATACACTACCCTTTTCCTCTGGGACTTTTGAGATTAATCTCATTGGTGACTCTAGTCCAGGCTGGTTGACTCCTGTTCTGTGACCTCATGATCAAGCCTTGCTAACCATGAGTAAATCCTTAATATAGCCATACCCACTCTTCATTTATTGCTTAATTTACCCCTGGTCTGGCCACAATGTCTCTGATGGACAAAGGTCGACATTAAGGAAATTAATCCCCAAATAATATAACCCTATTTCTCTTTTCCACTATTTTCTTTAAACATCTGTACTACAATTGGACATAATCCTAAAACTTATTTTTCCCAATATGCTCTTCATACATCTATATGAATTTTCAGTCATATTTACTTGTTTATTTATTCAGGATTTGATAACCCACCTGTCCAACTGTTCACATCTCATTGTCACTGAAGGCCTAGGGGTGAGAGTTCCACAAAAATATCAAATACAGGACAATGCAATAGAATATTACTAAAAGTAAAGATTATACAGCTATAATGCCAACAAAATTAGAATATGACACAGCACCCAGGTATATGTGATAACATAAATGCAAATCTGACAGCACTATACATGTCTCAAGCTTAGCTGTACCTGGCTAATTAAAATAAGGAAAACATTTTTATATTAAGATCTAGAGTGTTGTGTGGGTAGGGGCCTAAAACCATGGAAGACAAATAATAAAGAGAAATTAATAATGCAAAATACAGCTGGCTTCAGTGACGCAGAGTGATAAAGCCTTGACTACAGCTCAGGCAATACAAGGTTGATTCTTGACAAAGGGAACTGATGTAGCTGACACAGAAGATAGGCTTGCCTATCTAGAGGAAAGGATCTGCTGGTGAGGGTAGATCTCATTAATCCCTGCTGAAAGCTAGGACTTGGAAAAATGCTGGGACAGGTATGCAGGATGGTCGAGGAGGAGTGGATGCTCCAAATCCCAGAAAAGGCATGTTCTCACATGCACAACTCATTGCTTATCCAGCCTAAAGTACAATAATATCAGTATGTTGGGGAATACAGCTTAAGAAAAGTCATGGGGATCAGTCAGCATATGTGAGGATGATAATGATGATGATGTGGCTCTAGCTCTACTCTGTGCCTCCTTCCTGAACCTCAAATGATGATATCATTTAGAGGGCAGACAATACCAGTGTCATGTAAGGATTTCCAAGTCCCTTCACCCCATTAGCTGGTACTAAGGAGAAAAATGGAGTCATGGGTTAGAGTAGAGCAGCTGATAGTGCTGAGGAGCCACAAAGCCACAAACAATGCACAACACAGCTACTGGTTAGGGAAGTTCGGGTAACTCCAGCTGCAGAGATTAGACAGTGAAAAAAATGCAAAAAAGATTTGAAAGGAGTAAAAATAATAGTGTTGTTAGAAACCAGAGGGAAGAAGGTGAATAAACAAAGAAGAAATGGGGATGATATAGGAAGAAGAAAAAAGAAATAGAGCAGAGGAAAAAGCAAATGAGATGCACTGAGAAATGCAGAGAGAGAGAGAGAGAGAAATTCTGTTGTGCAATACAAAAGCTGAGGAATAGGAAATCAGGTTTACATCCACAGTATGAACTGAAAAGGACTGGATTCAGGGTTTGCAAAGTTGCATAACAACATATTGTTTAGGTGAATGCCTGACATAAGTGGGAAAACCCTCACCTTATATACACATGTAAATAGCTACATAGATATATGTGTCCCCATCCAAAGCAAATACAATACCAAATTTAAAAATAAGCCTCTATGGCGAAACCCAAATATAAATGGGCTGACTGTCTAATTGGTCATTATTTGATCAGTGTTCTACCCTGGTAAACAAATTTAAATAAATAAAATAAACAGGGTCTATAATAAATTTAAAAAAAAACTCACTGCAAGCAATAATAAATGTAACCCTGGTTGCCTAAATAACCTAAAACATGACCTAACAGTACCTCTTGAGGCACTCTTCAACTACAGCCTCAAAACAGGTTGTGTGTCAGGTGAATGGTGGGCCAGATTGGTCATCCTTCTTCATAAAGGTGGAACTTCATCCAACCCTGGGATCTACAGACCTATCAGTCTGACAAGTCTAAAATGCAAAGCAATGGAACAAATTATCATAGAAAAGATTAACAGACATTGTCAACCTAAAGAAACTGGACCCATCCCAGTTTGGTTTTAAGGGAAGGTCTTGCCTATGCAACCTGTAGACTTCTTTGAGAGGGTCAGCAAGGCTATTGATGAGGGAAAAACTATGCATATCACCTACCTTGACCTGACCAAGGCATTTGAGACATACCCCACTCAGTTATTGTTGACAAACTCAAAGAACTAAGCATAAATCCCTAGATAACTCACTAGATTGCTGGCTCGCTCACAGATAAGACCCAAGATATTAGAATCGGTGAGACCGCCTCCACCAGGAGACTGGTCACCAGCAAAGTATCCCGGGGCTCCGTGTTGGACTCATTCCTGTTTGGCATCCACTTGTCAGAAGTCAAGGCTAATATCAGTGGCTTCTGATTCACAAGTTCACAGATGACTGTAAATTGGGAGCTATCAAAAATGAATGGAGGATAGCAACATGACACCAACATCCTGTAAGAGGGTCTAACATAAACAGATGATTGATGCCAAATCCACCGATTAAAACTCAGTGCAGAGAAGTGCATTATAGTGCCCTTTGGAAAATCATCCCCCAAGCTAATTATTCCATCAATAAAATACCCCTAAGAGTTGACCCAATAGTTAAGGATTGGAGAACATATGTAGATAGTCATCTGGCCTTTAACCAACACATAGCCAGGATAGTATGTCTCCCAGGTCATAAGCAAGGATATGGTATGCAGGTCAAAGGAAGGTATAGTGCCCATTTAATTAGCCATTACCAGACCCTTAATTGACTACAATGGCCCCTTTGGCATGTATCTAACCAGGTACTTGAAACTCTTAGAATGTCTTCAAAGTTTCCTCACCAAGAGAATCCAGGGTATGAATACCCTGCCCTGCACAAATCACCTTAAGATCCTATCTCTGTGCTCAGTCTCCTGCAGGTTACTGAGGTGATCTATGCCTCATATGTAAAGCATACTCACATCCATCTCTGATAGATATCTTGCACATCCACAAATCAAACAGCACCAGTAACATTAAATCCAAGGACATGAATTTTGCCTGCAACAAAAATAGAACATGTTGGAGAGACCAACATATCTCTCAGAGGGATCCCCACACTATGGAACAATTTCCCTCTCTACATGAACCAGAGTTCACCCCTGTTGCTATTCAAAAGAAACATTGATCACTAGATGGGAAATTGCAAATTCACCCCTGGTCTGATCCCCATGTCTCTGATGGACAGAGGTTGACAGTAAGTAAATTAATCCCCAGCTAATATAACTCCAACATAAATAACTGTTAACTACCTCTTTAACATATCTCAACATATAGGTATCTAAGGAACTCGGGAATAAAATTGGGTTGGGTTGCATGGCTAGGTTTGTAAAGACCCTGGTGGTGGTTAGTCTAGTATAAACCTATGAATCTATACACTATCAAGATGTTAAAAATGATCTTACTAAACTTTAACAAGGACTTGTAGCCCCTGATCAAATCAACAAAAGCTAGATATGTGGTAAAAATAGCCATCCAGGTGAAAGACAACCATAAAACCTTCTTTAATCTTCTTAGAATCCTCAGAAACAATGCCAAACACTGCACAAAGGTAATAGTAAATTATATCACATACTCAGACCCTGAGGATATATTCTGTCTACTAGCAGATAAATTTACCTCAAACTTCACCCCCTCTAGCCTCCTATATTCCCAGACCACGTGCCCACATCTACGCCCCTTCCCTAAATTCTCACAAGAACAAATCATTCAAGCTCTTTCTAAGGCCAAGAATGCTGTTTCTATCGGGGCCAAATAACATATCAGGCTGCTTACTGATCAGCCTGAAATAGGACCTGTCAAATCCTCTACAGAGCCTTTTCAATATCAGTCTTCAAACAGGCTTTATGTGGGATGAATGGAGGATAGCAACAGTCATCCATCTTCCCAGAGGTGGAGCATCAATGGACTTGGGTAAATTTAGACCTATAAGTCTGACCAGCCTCCTCTATAATGCTATTATTCTATGGAATTAATAAATAAGGACATAGATAACCTAAAACTCTTGACCCAAGCCAATTTGATTTTGTCAAGGATAGGTCCTGCCTGCTTTACTTGGTTGACTTCTTTGGGAAAGTTACTGGAACAATGGATGAGGGGAAATCATTACCCACCATATATATATATATATATATATATATATATATATATATATATATATATATATATATATATATAGACTTTCCAAAGATGTTTGACACCATCCAACACTTGGGTATTGTTGTTAAACTGTCCCAGATAAATGTTAATCCCTAGGAATAGAATGAATAGAAAATTATCTCACAAATAGACCCCAGGAAATTTGGGTAGGCAGCTTTATCTCCTCCAAAAGACTTGTCACTAGTGGTGTAACCCGGGGTTCATTCCTTGGACCAATCCTCTTTAGCATTTACTTCTTAGAGGTCAAAACTAATGTAAGAGTTAGTGGCTGACCAAGTTTGTAGATGACTGTAAACTTTGTACTATCAGAGACCCTTTAGGGGACACCAAAATCCTCCAAGAAGACCTTTCCAAAACAAATAGCTGGTGTCATAAATATGGACTAAATGCCAAGAATATGTAATTATCTCCTACAACAAGCCAAGTGCCTCTTGTAGCTATGCAGCTATCACATTGGAAATACATCCCTGAAAACTGATTTGTAGTTAGTGACCTGGGAACATATGTATTATAAGAAGACCCTTTTTCATTGTGCAGCTTATTTGTAATGGTCTGGTATCTAGGTCCAGGGATTTGATTATTCCACTGTTCTGGGCACTTATGCTGATCATTCAAAATAATACCCCCTGCAGCATGTTTTTGTCCAAACATTTAACACAACTTAAATTACCACAATGCTTTCTCACCAAGAGAATCAAGGGCCTAAATCATAAAAACAACAGTGACCATCTCAAAGTGTCGTCCCTCTCCTCAGCATCATACAGGCTACTGAGGGGTGATCTCTGCTTAATGTGCAAAGCCTCAACAGACCCTGTCATCTCTGATCTACTGCGCATCCACAAATCCAGTGGTGGAGTAAACATCTACTCAAGTGATCTTAATCTCTTCTCCAACATATGTTGAATATTTGTTGTTGGGATAGATATGTATCACAGAAGAGTCTGCTTCTTTGCAACAGTCTTCCTGTCCACAAAAAGTAAAGTACTTCCCATACTTATTCAGCTGCAATCTAGATGAATGGATGGGAAACTAGAAATTCACCCATAAGTTAATACTCTTCTCTATTATGCAATGGGATAAAATGTAAATGTTCTAATGTATTACAAGGGTAAAAATGGCATGAGAATGCAGGGATAGGCTTCTAATGATTCTCATGGATCAAAAAGCTCAGTAAGTACCTATGAACCTGTGAATCTTTAAGAATTACAAACTTCATCAGTTTAAATATTGAATAAGCAATGAGTAAAATAACTTTTGTCCCTTGCTGATGCAACAAAAGAGAAATTTAAAGACTAGATGTTACACTTGGGATGCCATCACTGGAGTGAATTTATTATGGAAAGACACACTGGGGGACTACTGAATTTATTATGAAAGGTCACATTTTGATGGCCACCACTGAAACTGCTTTCTTACAAAAGGCCTGTTATTATCACATAAGAGGACCCTACAAAGTGCAGATCAGGAAAAACCCTGAGTGTGGTAATAGCAGTCAAGCAGAAGAGTCTGAGGCTAAAGGGAAATCATCCACATAGATACTAAAGGTCAGAACAGAAAAGGGGAATGAAGAGAAGAAAGAAAAAATTACAAATAGGAAGACTTTTTCCTGTTCAAATTGAAAAGGAAGAAGATAGTGAATTAGACAGATATAAGGTATAGATGAAGTAATTACACCCTTGGGAGTTAAAGCCAATTAGGTAAGAACTTTTATACATATCAATAAAGAGACATATTGTGAAATTATTTTTAGAGTGGACATATAATGGAAAAAATCTTATGAGAATATGAGACAAAGAAAGACTGTGTTCCTTGGAATTTATTCATGTTTAAGACATTTTATAGAGACACCAAGAAAAAAAGTTCATATACAAATCAGTACTGAAGTAGAGAAAGAGACTTTAAAAAGAAATGTTTTGAATTTATGTAAAGCTATATTAAATATTTCAAAGGTATATGATGATAGAAGATTGTGGGCAGGGGCATGGGGCTGTCATGTTGTTTTAAAATTTGAAAATTAAAATATTGTACATATCCCAAGCATTATACATGTAGGAAGAGATAAAGGTGTGGTGAAATATTGAGGGCAACCTAAAACTTTTTTTTTTGTGGACAAAATGATCATTTGATTAATAACTATGAAAAGAGAATTTTTTTATGTGGAAAGCTAGGACACAATATAAGAAACTGTAAATTGATATGTTATAAATGTAATAAAACAAGACATTTAGGGGTGGAATGTGGTGGAAAAAGGAAGTGAAATTGAAGTAGACACAGTAGAAATGCTGATAGAACAGAGTCAGGAAAAAGAGAACATAGTCATAGAGACAGAAATAGTAAGTTGGCAAACAGAATTGTAGAAATTAATATTCTAGAAAGAAAACAAGAATCACAAAAATAAGTGGATTTAATATACAAAAAGGAGAGTAAGACGTGACAGGACCTAGTGATGTTGTAAATATGAAATGGAATTTAGTTAAAAAAAAAGAAATTCTATTGGTTAAAGAGTTCAAGAGAGGAAAAGAAAAATTACAGAAGAACATTTTAAAGAAAAAAGGGGGATGGATGAGTATAACATTATAAAAACACTATTACATGTAAAATCGTATCTATAAATGTTAACAGTATAAAATATTAATAAGAGGAATAAGTCTTTTTGAGTTGTATAAAAAGCAGAAGAGTCATATTATAATATTGAAAGATACTAGATTTTTAACAGAGGAAGAGAGATTACAACTTGAAGTGTGGTGGGGAAAAAGATAATTTGTAATTTAGGGAAAGAAACCTGCTCAAAAATACTTATTTTATACAGTGAGGTGATAGAAACATTAGATATCAAGTTTATTATAATGGGTAGAATAACAATTATTGATATAAGACGGAAAGACCAGATTTTGAGAATTATAGCAATTTATGCATAGGTGACACAAAGAGAAAGAGAAGATATGTTTAAAAATATAATTCAACATGTAGCTGTAAATATGGAAATAATTTTAGTAGGATATTTTAATTGTAATATAAGATTGTAGAAAAGGAAATCATATGATGGTGAAAAGTGTTAGATATCACAAAATATGGTCAAGTATGTATTTGGAAAAATAGTGTATGGGCATAAAATAGAGGGGAGCATAAACTGAAATATATTATTTCTTGATTTCAACAGAGTTGATAATTGTAGAATAAGGTGTTTTGATGACATGTTTTTCAAGCCATAGAGCAATTTGGATTGTGTCAAAAGGTGATACTGAGTATATAAGAATAGGAAAAAGAATCAATGAAGTAAAATGGGATGATAAAGGAAAAACTGATGTAACAAAGTTATGTCAATATCATGTGGGAATGAAAGGTTTTTATATGAACTGGTTATAATAATGGTTTTGTTTTAAACGGAAATATAAAATGATGTTGTATAAGATGGGAAAAAAGGAAAAGGAAGGAGGAAAACCAGAATACAAAAAGTTAAGTAAGGATGCATTTGATAATTTAGAAAAAAAATATTAAAGATTTTCCATTAAAGAACAACAGCTGTATAATTTGAATAAGATGAAAATAAAACATTTACTGTATAAGCAAAGAAAAAAGAAATTACTCCTAACTTGAGCAAACTGATTAAAGAAAATACTATTATGAGGGAAATAAAGGATATCTCAGGTATAATACATAATACACAAGATAAAATTATGGCAATAATAGAAATACATATTAAAGTAACTTTTAAAGGACAGAAAATACAAACTAATATTAAATAGAAAGTATATACTCTTACAGAAAAACATAATGAGGAATTTGAAAGGAAAATTATGGTAGGTGAATTAGAAAATGTATTGAAGTTGGTTAACTTGGAATCTATAGCAAGTCTGGATGGAATAGAATAAGGGATGTAATGACAATGATGCAAAAGAAATGTTTTGTAGTCGTACTAAATGAATGGTTAAGTAAAGGATTCCAATACAAAGAATTGTGTAGTGGAATAATCAAATTTATATGGAAAAAAAGGTGACAAATGTGAGATACAGAATTGGAGGCTGATAGTTTTAAATAACACAGATTATAAAATCTTTATGAAAATTTTACAAAAAGAATGGAAGAAAAAATTATTAAGATTTTAACTAGAAATATATATGGTATAAAAGGAAAAAGGATATATGAACTATTATTAGTAGTAATTAGGGAATTATTAGATGATGTTTTTTACAGAAAAGTTCCAGCAAACATTATGGCTGGTGACTTAACCAAACCTTTTGATTCAATTCAGCATAATATATTATGAGACATATTTGATGTTTATAATATACATAAGATATAAAAATGTTTACATTACAGCACATAAATTATAGTTAAGGGATTAGTAAATGGATGGTTTAGTGAAGAATTTCATCTAGAAAATGGTATTAGACAGGGATGTCCATTAAGCAGTATAATATTTTTGTTAGTAATGAATGTAAATAGAGACATGAGAGATATGAGTTATATAGCTAATGAAGGCATAAGTGTGCCTATTATGTTGACATATGCAGATGATATTCTTGTTTTAAAAAACATAAAGAAATGAATAAAGTGATACATTATCTACAGGATTATTTAAAAGTGATAGGATTTTGTATAAATAAAGAAAAGAGTCAAGGATTGGGCTTTGAAGGGATATCAGCAGGAGTTAATTTTAATAGGACAAGTATAAATGTATTAGGTATAAGCTTTGGAAAACAAGAAAATATGGAATTGATTTGGAAAGAAAAAAGTATAAGCAATGAAGAGCACCTATATGTTTTGGAAACATTTAGATATCTTTTAAAAATATGTATATATTTGATTAATTCAACATTACTTGAAAGAATTGCATATTTAGCAAGAGTTTTCAGTATTCCGCTAAAATTTGAGAAGGAAGTTTATAGGTTCATAGGATCATATGTGTTTCATAGGCTAACAACCATATGGGCTTTTATAAACCTAGCCATGCATTCCAAATCTCTGACAAGTTTTGTTACCCTTGGTAAGTGTAAGCAGGAGCTTGGGAGATGAATCATTTACAGGTTGCCTGTGTCCATTAGAGAGATAGGTACCAAACCAGGGATGAATTTCCTGTTCCCCACCAAGTAACACTTGAATTGGGTTAGGGAGGAACTCTGCCTCACATGGATGGGGGAGTCTGTTCCAGAGATAGGTCTCTGGGATAGATAGTTGTCTCTCCAGCAGGTTTTATTTATATCACAGGCAAGGTTTAAGTGCTTAGAATGTATAATTCTCATGCTCTTTGTTTTGTGGATATGCAGGAGGTCCATCAGTATGAGGTCGGACAATGCCCTGCATGCCAGGTATAGATCTCCCCTCAAAAGTCTGTAGGAGACAAAATGCAGCAATGGGGCCTTGAAGTGGTCTGCATAGGCATTTTACTTATGCCCTGTATTCTTTTAGTGAGGAACCTCTGTAAATGTTCCAGTTGTTGGATATGCCTGGTTAGGTACATACCAAAGGGGACATTGTATCAATGATAGGTCTGATATATGAGGATCTAGATTAAACTCAGTAAAATGAGAGGTTTTATATGTAAAACAGGGGAAGAAGGAGGCTTAGGATTGATAAATCCAATACTGTACGCAGCATCTTTACATTTATCTAAGACATTAAAAAGTATAAAGGATAATGATGATTCATTATTAAAGCAGATATTAAGTTGTAAGTATAAAGCAGAATGGATGAACGTTTTGAAATTGAAGAGAAAGAGATTGTGGTTTAATAGTGAAATAAATAATTATCAAGATAAAATACTATTGTGGAAAATAAAAATTAATGAGATGAAAAATGAGAGGAAACAATGATATAATTATTTTATGGATAATTCTTTTCATATATATCCATGGAAAGAAATGTATAAGTATAAAAAGATAGCAGTTCAATCCAGAATGGAAAGATGTAAATATATACCGGAGTGTCAGGACTTTGTATGGAGACTGATTATACAAAAACTTCTAGTGAAAACAAATATTCCATATAAAAGCAAAAAAGATAGAATTTGCTTGTATTGTAATGAGTTTGAAACTAGTGAACATATTTTTTTAGAATGTAAAATGATTATTATGGAAGAAGATCATAGATTTAAAATATTTAGAAGAGTTTACAGATGTAAGTTAAATATAGATATGATCAAATATGGATATTATAAGGACAGAAGTAAAAATTATATTGAAAGAGTTTATATGAAAATGTTTGGTACTATACTGTTAATCTGGAATCAAAGAGTGAAAGAAATTATGTTAAATGAACAATGAGATTTAGTGACAATGTTTAAAAAATAGATTCTGGCTGTATAAGTTATAGTGGGGGTCACATAATGTTACTTGATCTTTGTCAGAAAGACATTTGATCTAATTTTTACAAAAATGTGAATAGTGTTTATATTGTAGTTAAGGTAAATTGTATATGCACTTAATGTAAATAAGTATTGTTTTTTGAATAAAGGACCCCTACTCTTTTTGATAAGTGCTGTGGGATCATTTACATCCACCCAAGCTACCACTATCTCAAGCAGATGAGACCTCCGATTAACGTCTCATCTGAAGGACAGCACACTGCTTAAGTTGCACTGCTGTGTCAGCAATCCATTTACTGGAGTGGGAATAGAACCTACAGCCTTCCTCACCCAAGATGAGTATGTGGCCTGTTGCTCCACTGACATGGCAATAAAATATGCACAACGAAATAGGATTTATATTTCTATGAAGATATCATCTCTTTTGGTTAAAGCTTTTATGAGTTAGAAACGCTTGTTTATTCACTCTACTATAAATTATTCCACATTTGTCTGTTTCTTTATTTTGTATTTTTGTTTCACATTAGGGGAATTTCACACACTTCAGTGTTGACTGGGTACTTATGTCACCTTGTAAGCCTACGCTAAGACTGACAATCAAAATTCTGTCAATAACTCTATTGACTGTATTGTACAGCTATCTTTATCTATATATCTATCTATATAGCTGTACCAATAGCTGCATCAATGTATTTACGCATTCTAAACATATTTGTGTGAGTGTGTGGTATGTGCTGGAATCACTGGTCAGATGCCTGTTGGTTGTTGTTCTGATCGTGCAGAGAAAGACTGAGAGAGTGAGAGTGAAATCTGCCAGGAGACATGTTGAATAAGAAAGGCATAGCTAGAGATGGGAGGATTTCAGCATTAAATGCATATTTTTTTTTCTCTCAGGTAGTGGCTATGGGCTTTTGCTCTGCTTATAGGCCTCATGGTAGAAGGTGGATGACTATGCAGACAAAGAGGGGGAGGTACAGACTGATATGCAAAGAGCAGAAGATATGTGGAAGTATGGCTGCACAACCCATAGTGGTGTTCTTTGCATATCTTGTTTTACAGGATGGGATACTCGACAGAAAGACTTCCCCTGAAGTTGTTACATTTTCAGGATCTGTCACTGGCCTGCCCAACCTATTCCTTTAGAGAGAATAAGTAGTCAAATAATGCATGGATTCAAAGGTCTGAAGCCAGTGGGATGCACAGATTCCCTGGTCTGAAGCCAGTGGGATGCATGAATTTCCATTTCTGAAGCCGGTGGGGAGGGGATAACCAATATCTTAGTGGTCTTCAGGTTGGAAATTCCTCCTGGATATTGTATATCTCAACTGTCCCTGATTTTGTAGGCTATCCTTGATTTTGCCTCATATTTTTGCTCTAGTCCTCATTTTTTGTTTGTTTGTTTTTTGATTTCTGGCAAATCAATGTGGATTACAGTTGGTCAGTAATGCCAGGCTGTAGAATTTCATACTTCTTATTGTTCAGAAAATGTATGTTAATACAAAACTTGTTTTATATTAACTTTTTAATGGAATTACAGACATATTTAAAAACTGTCCATGAGTTTAACCTTTCAGTTTTGGCTTTGCGTAGAATTCTTCAGCAAAGAAATTGAAAGGTATGTTCTTTATCGGTTCACTGTTTAGATAGACCTAAAGCAGAAAGTACATTCACATAAGCATTTTTTTCTTTTAATTTTAAGAAGTATACTTTTATTTTCTTTTAGATGAGCTTTTTTGAAACATTTTAATGTGAAAGCTTCAAGGAGATGAAGGTTCAGTCTTCAAAAATGTTGTTCCTCTTAAAGTGTGCTGTGCTGTGTTTCGGAATGACTATGATGCAGATCAGTCATAACCTTATTAAGCTTGATACCAGTGCATCAGTATCTCTGTAATTCTGCACAGTGCAGTGGTTGTGCTAAGCAGTTTCAAAATATAGATAAAGATACAGGAGCCAGGCAAGACTGTGTCTCATTAGCAACATCAGAATTCATATAATCAGTAGAAAAGGCAGCCGGTCAGAGTGAGATGAAATTTTCTCTGACAGTTTAAGTCTGCTTAGAGTTCAGATTTAGACAGATGCTTCTCAAGTATTTGTAACTAGAACACCTACTTGCTAACAAGGTGAAAGGGTAGATTCAGTTATCTGCAGAACATTTTTGTACAGTGCACTGCAGTGGATTTTTAATTAAATTAATTACATTTGTAATTATAAGTAGCACAACTGATTTCTACTTGAGGGTTACTTGTTTAGATTTAGTTATCAGTATGATTAGAGGAAGTGTCTGCCTCTGTAATTCAGTCCAGAGTATTTATCTCTTGTATTTGTTAAAGCTATTCTGTTTGGACAAATGTCTACTCAACATGCTAGGAGTGAATGTAACAAAAATGCATAGTTTAAAGATCTAAATATAAATCTTCCAAAAACAAATTTAAATAAAATCAATTACTCTGAAACAAACCCGCACGGTTTCTATTACAGCACTATTAATGATTCACAGTTTTGTGTCATCTTCTTCTTTCCATTCCTCTCAACTGTCCAGATTTTCACAGAATGTTGACATTATTTCCTCATATTTTTTTGTCGGCTTCTCATAAATGTTGTGGTTTTCTGGCAAATCACTGAGAATTGAAGTCACTTAATAATCATATACATTTGTGTTACAGACTTCATACCCTTCAGAAAATGCATGTTATCACTAATCCTGTTATTCTGGAAGCTTTCTAAAGTTTATAAGAGCAATATTTAAAATATGCACCTATTTTTGGAGCTTTGTCACCTCATTATTTTAGGCTTGGTCCGGATTTCTTGCATTGAGGTTGAGAGGTGTGTTTCTCAAAGTTTGTGTGACTTAGGAAGTTAGTAAGTAAGTAAGGAGAGGAGGGGGTGAAATCTCTCACATGTGGATGAAAAAAAAACAGCTTTTTATTATGGTTTATATCATAGGATCATAGGAGATCATAGGCGATTACTAGGCTAATGGCTCTGGGGCCCTTACAAGCCTAGCCAAGAGTTTATCCCTAGAAAAGAAACCACAATCAGCACCTGTCACCCTTGTCAATGAGGGACACAGGTGGAACCCCTGCTACAAACATTTGGTTGTCCATCCACTCATCAGGGTTGCTCTTGAAGAAGGTCAGCGACGTACTTTCCTTGACGTGTATGGGGAGTCTATTCCAGAGGTGGGGCAGCCTCTGGGAGACAAACCTGTCTCTCAAGCAGGTTTTGTTAATGTCACATATTAGATTTAAGCCTTTCAGTCATGTACTATGGGAGGAGTTAGACTTATGGATATGAAGCATCTCTAGTAGAGCAGGGTCTGAGATTGCCTTGTAGGTGAGACACAGGTCACCTCTGAGCAATCTGTACGATACAGAGTAGAGTGATAATGATTTGAGCCTGTCCACATAGGACAGGTGTTGGAGGCCATGGATTCTCTTTGTGCAGTATTTATGGTGACCTTTCCAGTTGGTGCAGGTGTTTGGAGAGATACATACCAAACGGGGCGTTGTATTCAATTATTGGCCTAATGATGGAGGAGTACAGAGAGATAATAACCTCCTTTTTTTCTGGATGCAATCCCTTTACTTATGAGATGAACCAAGTAAAAGGCTTTTCTGACCACTGCTGTTACATGATGGTCAAATGTGAGATTGTTGTCAACTTGTATACCCAGGTCTCTCACCACAGGTTGCGTGCTTATGGGGTTGCCACTAATGTGGTAATCAATAGGAGTCATGTTTTGCCAAATGGCATGATAATACATTTTTTTGCATGTAACTTAAGGCCATGACATTAGCACCAGTCATTTCTTGCTGTGAGACCCTCTTGAAGTATGTTAACATCATTTGGGGAGTCAGTGACAGCACCCAACTTGCAGTCATCTGCAAACTTGGTCAGCCACAGGTATTTGTCTTTGCCTGGACCTCTGAGAAGTAGATGCCAAACAATAGGAGTCCCAGTACAGATTGTTGGAGGACACCACTAGTGACACGTCTGCTATCAGAGGTAGTAACACCTATTTTCACCTTGTGGGTCCAATCAGTGAGCCAGTTGGCCACCCACCTGATGAGATAGGGAGTTACACCAAGTTCTGTTAGCGTTTTGATGATGCCTGAGTGGGGGAATTGTGTCAAAGGCTTTGGCCAAGTCAAGGTAAGTTGTGTGTACTGACTTTCCCTCATCCACTGCCTTGGTGACACTCTCAAAAAAGTCAACCAGGTTCAACAGGCAAGATCTGCCCTTGACAAATCCAAACTGGGTGGGGTCAAGTGCTAGGTGACTGCCTATCTTTGTTTATGAGGCCCATAATAATACACTCCATGGGCTTATAGATCAGACTTATCAAGTTAATGGGGCAATAGTTACCAGGGTCAGTAGTGGCACCACCTTTGTGCAAAGGGATGACAGTGGCAGTTCTCCACTCTGCTAGAATGAAGCCTGTACTTAGGCTATGGTTGAGTAGGGTGCTCAATAGAGAGGCTAGTTCTTGAAAGAGATGTTGCAGAATACAGCTTGGGATACTATCAGGTCCCATGGAAGCTGTGTTCTTTGCCTTGGATAGGGCCTTTAACACTTGATGTACAGAGATGTGAAGTGCAAGGCAAGTATCAGGGATGTCAAATGTCCCTTTAGGGGGGACAGGGGGGTTCAGTTTGCGCTGAACCTATCTGCTAGCAGGTTGGCTAAGTGAACAGGATCAGTGTAAGTGGCACCATTAAGAACAAATTCGGAACAAACCTGGGCTTTGCCATGGAGGTTTCTGATGTAACTGAAAAAGACTTTGTGGTTAGCCTTTGTTTTGGAGGCTAGTTTTGATTCATAATTGGCTTTGGAGGTATTCACTAGTGACCTAATTTGCTTGTTGAGGCTAAGGAGGGAGTTTTTCCAATTGGGAATTTGTGCCTTTTTACCCTTGGACAACAGTTTCTTCCTTTTGTTGTAAAGCCTGTTGATACAGGATGTCCACCATAGGTTTGTGTTTCCTTGAGGAGCAGGTTTTAGTTCTGTTGGTATGGCTGAGTCCATGCAGTTGTACAGGTGCTTGTATACTGCACAGGCATACCGTTCAGCATATTTGTCTGCATCCTCTGACGGGGGCGGTGGTGTGAAGATACTGATACCCTCCCTTAGAAGGTTGTAGTCAGTTTCTGAGAAGTTTTTTATCCTAGTTACGTCTGGGGGGGTTGGATGGGATAGACACTTTGAATGAGACAGACCGATGGCCTGATCTCACCAGGGAAGAACTTACTATAGTGGTGATGCAGCAGTCATCCATGTTGGTGAGAACCATGTCTAGAATGCTAGCTCCCCTTGTGGGGGATGAGACAAGCTGGTCTAGTGCACTAGAATTGATGAAATCAAGAAATCATTGGGTGAGGGCATTAGAGCAAGAATAGTTCACCCAGTTTATGGTGGGGTAGTTGAAGTCACCAAGGATCAGGGTATTAGGGGTTACCTTGATGGACTCAAGTAGGTCCAGGTAGGAGGAATAGGTGTCCCTGAGTCATGGAGGGGGGTCTATAGCTGGCTATAACTTGGATGGGTGTCTTTCCAATTGTCAATTGCACCTGGAGAAGTTCTAGTGCATCATACTGGCAAACCAGTCTGGAGGTGTACTTGTCTTTAATGAAAATAGAAACTCCACCACCCTTACTTTTCCCGACCTTATTTTGGGGTTGGAATGTGTGAAATGAGGTGTAGCCTGGTAAGGCAGGGTGCTCTCAGCAGCCTTGAGCCAAGTGTATGTGACTGCACAGATGTCAGCATCTTCCAGTGCTAGGAGAGCCTCCAGTAAGTGCATTTTCAGGTTAATGCTCCTAGAGTTAAGCAGCATGACCTTCAATTTGCTTTTTGACAGATCTTTTATGTTGGAAGATTTGTCTGTGGGACATTGCCTAAAAAAGGCACAATGGAGGAGGCAAGATCCTTGGCCAGAATCCTGAATACCAGGGGTGACAAGTGGAGGCCATCTCTGGCAAAGCATCGAGGTCTGTCAACCATGTCATACCAGGCAGACAAATACTGGATCCCCTTGGAATGACACCAAAAACTAAGCCAATTGTTGAAGTCAATTATTTTTTGTTGGTATTATGGTATAATTCTTGGAGAAGGTAGGATGCTGCTTAGGGTTAGGGTCATACCTGCCTGGGACACATACTCTGACAACTCAGTCATGTATCTCTTCATATAGTCCAGGGAGGTATGTCTCAAGTCATTCACACCAACGTGAACAATGACAGAGTCATACTTGTACCTGTTGTGGAGAGACTTAAGTGCATGTGTGATGTGGTGGATTCTGGCACCTGACAGACAACTGACCATGACCTGCTCCTTGTCAAGCCTGGTGAAGGAGACATCGGTGTGTCTCTCACAATTGAGTCACCAATAACTAATATATTTGGTTTAATGTTCTGCTTTATGGGCTGTATGAGTTTATTGTTATGCCTTATGGGCTGTGTTTGTGAGACACTGGTGTGTTGTCTGCTGTCTGTGATGTATTTGGTGTTGTGTGTGGAATGTCTGTGAGTGTGTTTTGGAGGTCTCTGCTGTTTAGGTAAGTGTTTATCGAGGACCTCTGTATATGTGGGTGTATCCTGTGCTTGGCTATGTGATATGGGTGGTGTGGTGTTTGTGCAGGCAATCTCCCCTTTGTCAGGGGTACTGACTGAGGCTCGAGAGAGCATGGATTCCAGTTTACTGATATAGATGCATTTCTCGCAAGTAGAAGAATTATGTGCTAAGAGAAGAGGGTTGTGAGTGAATATGAGGCAGTTGCTACACTGTCTAAGTATGCCTATGTCAACCAGGCTGGCAGTAGAAACTGATGAGAATCGTCCAGACATAATGTTCTGAAACTTGGATGGACTTGGGGAGAGAGGGTTTTGATAAGATTTTGTCCACAACAGTGTAGACCACAAAAACCTTGTTAAATGTAAAATAACTGGCCTGAAACGCAAGTGCGAAAATCAAAACTAAGAGGGTTAGAATAACAAACAAATTTAATAAGGCTACTAACAAGCAATAATAAATACAGCAGAATAAAACCACTTCAACACTTAACAGTAAGGAGGAAGAACACAATAAATAAATGAATAAAGTGTACTTTTTTTTTGTGGCTAGGGAAGGAACAGAAGTTAATTCAGGATTAAGAAACTAAGGTGGTTGGCCTTCCCAAATGCTCTTTCTGTACAAAGTAGAATTAGCTGATGAGATGGGACTGGCAGAAGTGTCCAAAATCAAAGAAGCAAGGGGGTAGTCCTACCCAAATGATCACCATGTACTTAGTACAGTAAGCAAATGAGATGGACTCTGAGGAGTGTCCAAAATCAAATTTACTGGAGGGGCGGGAGATTCTAAAGCCACCAAATTTAAGAACATACCAATGGTGGGTGGTAAAACCGCAGATACCAAGAAAAGCAATTTCAAGCAAATTAATAAATGCAGCAGTTTTGTTAACTAAAACAAAATGCAGACACCAAGAAAAACAATCTCAAGCAAATTAATAAATGCACCAGTTTTGTTAACTAAAACAAAATGCACACACTAAGAAAAGCACTCTCAAGCAAATTAATAAATGCAGCACAGTTTTGTTGACTATCAGTGATAACAGATTAAGTGCCAAAAATATACTTATAGGCTTTCTAATTCCAGATGTCTGTTAAATCAGTCACAGCTAGGAGCAGCTAAGATACTGATACTGTCTCACAGAATTGTAACTCCTTATACAGTAGTATAAAGGAAAACATAAAAGCCTCAGGGAATCAGATAACACAAAAAGCTGTGCTCACACCTTGGATAGGCTGGCTTCAAAAGAAAGTAGACAACCCCCGCTATGAAATCTCACTGAAGCTACAACTGGTTGTGTCCATCTAGTTGTAGCTATGCATGGGCATAACTTGATGACTCATAGTGAAATCATAGATTCATAGGTGTGTACTAGGCTATTGGCCCTGGAGCCTATATAAGCCTAGCTCAAGAAGATTCCATGGCATCATGCCGCCCAAAGTTAGTTCACAGTGCCCCTGTCAAGCAAGGCTACTGAAGTGATCTCCGGGGTGAACTTCCTATTGCCCATCCACTCATCAAGATTTCTCTTAAAAAGGGCCAGTGAAGAGCTCTGCTTGACGTGAATGGGAAGTTTGTTCCAGAGTATGGGAAGTCTCTGGGTTAGGAACCTGTCCCTCCAGCATGTTCTGTTTATTGTGGTAATGAAGTTTATGTCCCTGGAGTGTGTGGCATGGACGGATTGGGATTTCTTTAGGTGTAGCATATCTAGCAGCTCTGGGTCAGACATGGCTTTGTAGGTCAAGCAGAGATCGCCTCTAAGTAGGTGATAAGAGACAGAGTATAGCTGGAGTTTTTTGAGTCTGTATAGGGCATTTTTCTAAGGCCTAAGATCCTCTTAGTGAGGTATTTTTGTGTCCTTTCCACTTGTTGTAGGTGTCTAGTGAGGTACATACCAAATGGGGTGTTGTATTCCATAATAGGTCTAACGAGGGATGAGTAGAGAGGGATTATAACCTCTTTCTTCCTGGATGAGAAGCCTTTTGTAATGAGATGTGCCACATAGAAGGACTTTCTGACTACAGTCATATTAAACATCTTGACCATTTAAATATCTGAAAGCTTGAAAGCTGACTTCTTTTCTTGAAAAGAAATATATTATATAAAAGCATTCTAAAAACTGCAGGAAAGACATAGACATGCTAGAGTCTTTACTGCATAATACCTTAAAATGCCTTTAGTGGAGGCAGATGAAATATATGTAAATGACCCGGTAAAGACATACCAGTGTTTCATATACTTGTCTTCTGAATGCCCACTACTTTTCAATTTTTTTACTCTTTTATTGCTACATCTAAATTATAGCAAAACAATTAATTTATGCAGTACTCATAAGGTCAGAAAAAGGCTGAAACATGACACGTCTACAGCTACTGAGTTTTGCTTTACTGTCCTGAATATAAAGAGTTAAAAGATAAAAAGTTAAAGGTCATGGAATTTCAGAAGCCATGTAGCTGAAATACTGGTATGTTCTTACTTGGTCATTTCCATATATAGCATGGGCCTCCACTGCAGGGGGTTTAAGGTATTACACAGTAAAGACTCTAGCTTGGCAAAGTCTTGATTGCAATGTTTACTGATTGGTTTGTCTGTGTGACCTTTTTAGCATTTGATTTCAATATAAAAGCACTGTGACTCAAAAAGTATTCCACCAATGGAATCATGTACCTCTGCAAGGTACACAAGGAATGTGTCTTTTTCAAGTTGTGAAAGTGGACACTTTAATGTCCCTCCTCTTCCAGAGAGCTGTACGTGCAAAAACTGTTCGGTGGTTGCTAGCCTTATAACCTATGTATGTCCATGTTAAGATCTAGCACCATGAGCTTAGGTGTCTACTGGAAGACATCTGGTATGTTTTCTGTGTTATGCAAGCTGTACTCTTGCAAGAATCTGAATAAATGCCAAGAAGGTATTAGTTTTATTTTAAATATCTGTTCTGCCTTTTTTCTACAAGTCCCTACTAACCATCAGCACTTTTTCATCACCTAATTAGCTCATCTGTTTTCATTCGGCCAGTGGGATGTGGATCAGGTTGATCAAGGAGAGAGAGTGTCATACTGCAGGCAGATGGAACTTTAGACCTACTTCCTGCATCCCTGTTCCAACCTTCTTCTAAGCAGTTGGCCTGTGGGATGAAGATCCCATCAGATAGTGACATGCCCATTTTAGGGTCCTCTCCTTAGAGAACATGAAGTGGTTATTACAAACCATGTTCTTCATTCACTATTCCACATTGCCTCATCTGTGGCTCCCTTACCTCTCATACCATTTTTTCACAGAATGTCCATTTTTGCCTCATACTTTTGGTCAGCTCTTCATAAGATTTCTGGTTTTCTAACAAATGAATGAGGATTAAAGTCAGTCAATAATGACAGAGGTTTGAGTTTCAGACTTCGTACCCTTCAGAAAAATGCATGCTAGTGCAAAAATTGTTATCCTATTCATTTATTTATTTATTTGTTTGTTTATTTATTGACATTTGTTGACCAGGAAAGTCCAACTGGGACAGGAGCCCATTTTCAGCAGAGGCCCAGGGAGAAAAGTTCCACAAACACATTATGACTGCATAGTATTTTACAAGAATTTACACATACTTTTTTTTTGTAAATATTGAAATAGGTTGAAAGTTAAGAAAGGAAAGGATCACTAGAGGGGTAGTGTGAGGTTGAAAGAATTAATAAAGGGAAAGAAAAATCACTAGTGGCATAGTTTTAAAGGGGTGAGGGGTTAGAATGATAGTTAAGGTTAGAGAGATTTATAGTAAGAACAGCATTGTTTAAAATAACTTATAGATCAAAAAGAGTTTCCTACTGCTTTTGATGGGTAAAGACTGGGGTAAGCTAGAGGAAGGCTCAGGCTTTCTAAGTTTATAAGAACAATATTTAAAATTGTCCCTGATTTTAGGCCTTTGCCTCCACATAATTTTTGGCTTTGTCCAGATTTGTTGCCCCAACAGGTTGAGAGGTATGGTGGTCCCTCACCCTCCAACCTGGCATGCACTATACTACCCCACACCCTGTAATCTCTATTCCTCCATCCAGACAGAGGTGAGCAGACACAGTTTCCTCATTAGCTTCTCCAGTACTGGAGCCACTAATGAAACCCTGGCTGTCTGGGATGCAGGAAGGGCTCCTTCCCAGAACACTACGAAGCTAATTAAAACTGCAAATGGATCTAGTTTACAACATTAACATTCAGCAAATAAACTCGGTAAAACCACCACAAATGAAGCAAAAAAGGAGAAATCACCACACTGGAAACAAGAATAATTTTGTAAGCACTTTCGTTTACTAAAATGTGTAAACTTCTTCAGACATATTTAAAACTACAACCATATACTTAAATACATAAAGAATGATGACATCATTTCCTAAAACAACCACCCCACCTTATTTTAAAGTACCAGAACATTTTTCTCAATAATATCTCTAATGCCTTAAACTAATAATTAACTTTTAAACTAAGTATAAACAAATCATTAAAATAAACATTCCCACTACAGACTGAATACATGAGTGTAAATAATTATTCCTTCTATCTCAGTAAAGCTTTTAGTTTTAAAATAATTTTGATGGAAATCATATCATTTAAGCCTGGTGGAACCAGGGCATTTAATTTCAACTGCCATAAAACTTCCCTCTCTTCAAGTTTCAGACTAGTTGGGCCAACTCTTCCATTTCCAATTATTTTTTCAATGACCAAGAATAAAAATTCATGTTTGGAAAATAGTAAAATGTGCCTAGCCAAGGCATTATTAATGTTCCCTTTATCAATTGCATAACAGTGCTCATATATTCTGTTCTTGAGTGGTCTATCGGTTTTCCCAATGTAAAAAGCAGGACATTTTGAACATACACCTAGATAGACCACTCCCTTTGTGTTGCAATTGTATTTATCATTACTGTGAAACTTTTTCCCTCTCACTATAAATAAATTTCCTACTTTGAAATATTTACACCAGCGACAGTTTTCACACTTGAACATACCACAATATGGACGATGACAATTGGAATTATTACATTCCAATAAAACTTTCAAGTTCTTCCCCCTTCGAAAAACTACGTGAGGGCAACCAGCGATATATTTACTAATTAATTGGTCCTCAGACAAAAAACACCAATTTTTGGTAATAACTGATTTCAAAAATGGGGCATCCAAAGAAAATGTAGTTATAAAACTCGATTTACCTACATCCCCATCAGCAAAATTGTCCTGTTGTGTGAAACTAACCTCATTAGTAGAATTATACAATAATGAACAGTCAGATGTAGTTCCCAAGTTGCTTGACATGTTGATTACAGACCTAACAACTGTATTACATTCTTTTATGTTCAAAACTGGTTTAAATAACCCACAAACCCTTTTGTTAAACACCTCCTCAATAAGGTCCCCAATCAACTTATCTGGGTACCCACATTTAACAAACATATCCCTTAACAAGCTGCATTCATGCAAAAAATAATTCTCCAAAGTAAGTTTGACAACACCTCTCTTCTGATAATAAGGATGGCAGCTGGAGAAATGCAAAAATGCATTAGAATATGTGGGTTTCCTAAAAATCTTAGAGATAAAACTGTTCATAGTGGGGCTTTTAATTAATTCAACATCCAAAAAGGAAATCCGATCTGTTTGGAATTCCCATGTGAATTTCAAAAAATTGGTAAATTTCATGATTTGTTCAACAAAAGTTACAGCAGAAATTTCATCACCCCTCCAAAGAATAAATATATCATCCAAGTAACGGGTGTACCATGCTGTTAAATAAAAACAAATGATAACAACACAGGAGGCTCAGATGCAAAAGTTTACTAGTGTACACCAGGAGGCAAAAAACCATACAAGTACAGAGTTTTGTCTGACATGATGCAGGAAATACACAATTTTATATAGTCTTACATTCAGGCTGTGCCCACCTTACTGACGTGGTTAGTCACAGGGCACCTACATCACTATGGCCTACAATATTCTATTCATAAGAAAAAGCTGATGTTATACATTTTAAAAGTTTTCCCATGGGAATAATACAGCCTTGCAAAGCACCTGGTTCGTTATAATGTCTTTCTGTAAATGTTACTCTTCCAAGGTCTCAGGCTAGCTCGAATACAATGGTCGGTTCACTCTTGTAATATACTTCTTTGTTCTTCTTGCAACTTTTACTTTTAGCAGCTGTGTCTTATCTCTGATACATTCACAAGGTCAATTATCTCAGAGGAAGGAATAAGAATATTCAATGCTTTATACATTCAGTTTTCCTGACCCAGCAGATAATCATTAGTGAAAAACATAAGCTTGCTGAGCTGGCTACTGCCAGGGTCAGAGTTCAAATACACTGCAGCTCCAAAGCTTCAAGCAACTACATGTAAAATCATTCTTATTGCCATATTGTAAATAGAATAAAATGCATTATATACTATTTTCTTTTAAACTAGCACTTTATACATGTTCAAATACATATTTTTCTAACATTTCCCTCCTTTTAATACTTTTTATTCTATTCAGAAACATAAACAATGTTATATCGTCTCCTAGCCTTCTCCTTTAAGGACTTTTAACTAGGCAAGTCATTTAGTTTATATTTCGGAACAAGTTTCATCTGGAATCAATAGTTTCAATTCAATGTCTTGGTACAAAGTTTCAGTTACAAATATATCAACAAAATCTTTGACTAATCTTTTCATACAGGGGATCCCACAACAGACACATGCTCCTAATAGGAGCAGACCAACACAGATAGCAATCAAAATATTCATTAGGATAGAACCCCACCCACCAAACAGACTCTGGAAAAAGTTCGTCAGTGGGTTTGGGCCTGGTTCAGTCATGGCCGATACCTGCTGTATTACCTCTAGGTGGTCATTAATCTCGTGTTGATTGTCTGGTATGTATGCACAGCATTCTTCTTTGATAAGCACACAAGTACCACCTCTCGCCGCTAGGGTGAAGTCGAGAGCCATTCGATTTTGTAGCACAACAGTTCTCATTGCATTCAGTTCGTCAGTCACTAGTTTGAGAGCAGAAAAAGTTGTGTTACTCATTACTTCGAGAAGCTTCGACAGTTTTCTCAACTCCCAGATCGATTTGACTGCTCCATATGCTGGAAATATCCCAGCCCAGGATATAACACTGTCACTTAAGTCCATATGAGTCAATTTTTCTTTATCTTTCACGGAATGATGGTTCTTCCAACCAGCTTCGATTTTTCCCATTGGATTTACAGGTTTTCGATTGGATCTTCAGGTTTTCGGGCTACATCTCTTACATTTCGTATCTTACCTAGAGGTAATTCTGCAGTATGCCTTATAGCTGGAACCAGATAACCCAAAAAACAACTGCCGGACCAATTCTCAGGTAGCCATTTGTATGCTTTTTTCCCACAAATAAAATAACAGTTTTCTACTTTGGTACTGATGCGGGTTAGTTCTGAATGAAACATTTTCTTGTCTATAACAGACAATTGTTTATGCAAAACAGGATTTCTCTGCAGATCACTTAATGTTGTTTTCATTAAGCTCAAATATGAATCATAATTTGCGTTACAAATAGTGCTTTTATCTTTAATTTTAATATAGCATTTATAAGATACAGTTATGTTACAGTTACTCCAACCCACTTGGAGTGTATCATTTTTATAAAAACATACAATTCCCCTCTGTGTAATAGGCAAATACAATGCAATTTTGTCCTGTGATCTTACAGAACCTGTATCAAAAAGCAAATTTTCCCAAGTCTCATTTATCCCCAAGGGGACAGCGGACATCAACAGTCCTCCATATGCTGTTGGTATGGCAGTACAAACCCAGCAATTTGAAATGTTCATAGTCTCTACATATACACGCTTCATAGCTAGGTATGTGTTAAAGTTTGGATGCCAGTCTATAGACAATTCATCACGTTTCTACTTTCACTTGTGTGGTTATATGTAGGAAGAACCACAACAAAAGGAAAGTCATCACAATCATAGTCAATAAATGCATAGTTAGCAAGATGATTAAACAATATCTTTGGGGTTGATCTGTATTTTTACTCATTTCGCTCTTGGCCATCCTGCCTTTGTTGTGTGTCAGTCACAAAATGTTTATCAAGCTGAAAATTCTTTACCGGTTTACAGTGCGTCAGGTGGACCCAGGACGACCTTTCAGCAACTTTGACTGCAGTAGGCGCCAACAGTACCTGGTACGGTCCTTCCCACTTTGGACTCGCCCAATTCTTCCTCTTCGTGACCTTCAACCAAACCCAGGACCCTGGGGTCAGCACTGCTTCCAGTGGTCTGGTCTGTCTTTATCTGAAAAGAGTTCAACTGCAAAACAGTTTTATTAGTTAACAGTTTTTTTATGTAACTAGCTAATGAGCTGTCAACCTCTAATTCTGCAGGCATGAGAGCTTTCCATTGTGGCACATAATATGCCCTTCCAAATATCACTTCAAAGGGGGTCAAACCCTTTACATTTGGAACTGTTCTCATGCTCAGCAGTGCCAAAGGCAAACAGCAAATCCAATTCTTCTGTGTATCGTCTACTAACTTCCTCAATTTGTTTTTTAAAATTCCATTGTACCTTTCCACCAGTCCTGCAGACTGTGGGTGGTAGGCACAATGATTTTCAAGGAGATCCCAAAGAATCTCCCAAGTTGGTGAATCGTCTGATTCACAAAATGTGTCCCATTGTCACTATAGATTCTTTCCGGTATGCCAAATCTAGGAATTATTTCTTTTATTAGGGCCTTTGCCACTGTTGCTGCATCCGGATTTTTAGTTGGAAAAGCTTCTACCCATTTGGAAAACATGTCTATAATTACTAAACAGTATTTTTTCCCTTCACATTTGTTCAGTTCTATGAAATCCATACAGATATTATGGAACGGATATGGTGGTATAGGAAAACTCCCTTGCTTGGGTTTGAATGCTCCTTGTGCATGATGTTTATTACAGACATGGCATGCTGCACAAAATTTTTGTGTGTAGTTTATAAATCCATATGTTTGGAATATTCGATTTACTAACTGTACCATCCCCCCTGTTGAGACATGGCACTGCCCATGGCTCAACAAAGCTGCATATCTAAATAAATTAGACGGCAATATTGTTTTTTTCTCTTTGGAGATATACAGTCCATTTTTGTAGGATTGCACCTCGTTTCTCCCATTTTTGTTTCTCAGCTTTTGTAGTTAATGTCTGCATTGTTTTTAACATTTCTAAATCTAAAATCTCAGAGGGTTGTAATTCCTCGGTTAAAAGTAAAATTTCTGAGTCTGAGGCTGCTTGCTTTGCAGCTGCATCAGCTTTTGCATTTCCTTTTGAAATTGCATCCTGTTGTTTTGTATGAGCTAAACATTTACAAATAGCTACCTTAGTAGGTAACTGAATAGAATCTAACAAGTTCAAAATAAGTTGTGCATGATTAATCGGTTTGCCAGTAGATGTTATCATTCCCCTATTTTTCCATTGTTGTGCAAAAACATGCACTGTAGAGAAAGCATACTGACTGTCAGTATATATGTTTACACATTTATCTTTCGCTAGAATACAAGCCCGTGTTAAGGCTATCAGTTCTGCTGCTTGAGCAGACAGGTTATGCTGTAAGGGTTGGGCTTCTAAAATCTCTGTATCTGTGACTACTGCATACCCTACTAGATTTTTCCCTGTAGGACCCTTTCTGCATGAACCGTCCACATAAAATGTCACCTCGGCATCATCCAAGGCATATCAGTAAGGTCTTGTCTGGGCAAAGTTATTTGCTTAATTTCCTGCAGGCAACTGTGTGGTGTGCCATCCACAGGAGTTGGAAGTAACATTGATGGATTTAATGTTGTACAACGTTCAATTACCATATGAGGTTGGCTCAGCAGTATGGTCATACATGAAAGATGTCTAGCAGGAGATAGATATGCTATTTTCTCTTGCAGTAAAATTATCGCGACTGCATGAGGCACTCTCAATGTGAGAGGGTGGAACAACACCACTGAGGCCGAAGCCTGTACTGCCATTGCAGCTGCGACTACTGCTTGCACACAGTGAGGCAATGATCGTGCCACTGGATCTAACTGTGATGAATAGTAAGCTATGGGGCGTTGCTTATCCCCATGCTGTTGCGTCAAAACTGACGTCATGTATCCCTGTTTACAATCTACGGTCTGAAAAAATCTTTTGTGGTAATTCGGAAGTCCTAAAACTAGTGATGAAGCTATCAATTGTTTTAGTCTGCAGAAAGCTGCTTCTGCTTCAGGTGTCCATTGTAATACATCTTGTGCTGCCATTGGTGTTTTATATATTAAATCAGCCAGTGGAGCAGATTCTAAAGCATAGTTTGATATCCAGCTTTGACAAAAATTAGTTGTTCCCAAGAAGGACATCATTTCCTTCTTGGTTGCTGGTTTGGGTGCCTGTAAAATCGCTGTTTTTCTGTCTTCGTCTAATATTCTACCTTCATTGGATATTACATATCCTAGGTATCTAACCTGTTTTCTCCAAAGTTGTAACTTACTTTTGTTTACTTTGTGTCCTTGTGCTGCTAAAAATTTCAATAATGCTATCGTATCTTCCCTGCATTGATGCTGGGTAGGGGCTGCTAGCAAAATGTCATCTACATAAAGTAGAATCTGACTACCTACTGGTGGAGTAAACCCTGCCAGGTTGCTTGCCATTTCTTGTGCAAATATCGTTGGACTTTCACAATATCCCTGCGGTAGCCGAGTATAGGTATATCTTTTACCCTGAAATGTAAATGCAAACCAATACTGGCTATCAGGATGTATAGGTATTGAAAAGAAAGCATTGCTTATATCTACCACAGTAAAATATTTTACTGTGGTTTTAAATCATTCAACAAAGTGTGTGGGTCTGGCACCGTAGGTGCTCTGGGTATTATTGCATTGTTTACAGCTTGTAAATCCTGTACCATCCGCCATTCCCCGTTTGCTTTTTTAGCAGGAAATAGAGAGTGGTTACATGGTGCTTCAAGAGATTCTACCAGTACTCCTTCCTTGAGTAATGCTGCTATTATAGGCTTGATTCCTTGCTCTGCATCTTTCCTCAAGGGTATTGTCTTTTTGTGGTCTAAATGCTGATTTTGGTGTAATAGTTACTGGTCCTGCTGTTTGAATAAGTCCTACATCTGATTTACCTGTTGACCAAAGAATATCTGGTATATCACACAAGGCTTTTTCTTCTTCTTCTAATAAGAATGCTAATCAGCTGTCTTCACTAGTTTGTAAGTGTACAGCTGGATGTGTCTGTGTTAGCCAATTCAATTTCTGTTTTGTATTCCCTGTTCTGATAATTCTAAATCAGTTTGTTTTTCCCATCTTGTTACTTTTTCTCCTAAGTCTGCCCATCTCACATCCTTATTCTTTGTCAAGCTGACATGTGGTAGTCTATTAGATTTGTACAGTGTCATGAATTCTGAGGTAGTGAACAGCTTACCACACTGTTTCCCTCAGTATCCCAATACAAGGTTCGTAATACTAATCTGTTAGCAGGATTTTTGAATAATTCTTGCTCATATTCTTTATCAGGTCCTGGCATGCTACAGTAGTATAGAGTACAATGTAACAAATGCTGTTGGTCAGTGTCAAGGGAGGGGCCTTACTGATGGCTACATTCATCAGTTCTCCGGTTACTGCCCTGGACCAGTCGTAACTAGGTCCTGGCTGTACCAGTAAAGGTTTCACCCTCCGTCGCACCACAAAAGTATCCATTTGTCTTTGTGCTTCCATACCCTGCATAGTGGGAACTACTGCTATGCCAAATATCTGCATAAGATCTCTTCCCAGTAAGTTTACTGGACATTTTGCAGAAACTACAATTTTACTTTTCTGAATCATGCCTGAAACAGGGTCAGTTATTGCTATATCATGGGAGAGTGGCTCCCTATATAGCTGTCCATTTGCTGCTTTCACTAATATATATTCAGGTGATTCAGAATATTCTGGTATCTTTGAAGGGTGTATCAAAGTTCGTGACGCTCCTGAGTCACACAAGAATTTCACTTTCCTTCCTTTCACCAGAAGTGTAACTTCCGGTTTTGTGTCTGCCAAATAGAGCTCCAAGCTCAGTAATGCCAAATCTAAAATTTCACTTTCTTTATCCTCTACATCTGCTTGCACTTCCTCTGTTCCTTCCACTACATTTACGTTTGCCCTTTGTTTGTTTTCCTTCCCTAATGATTTCTGATTTTTATCACTATCATATAGTCAGTCCTCATCACCTTTATTTTCTGTAGTCACCTTTTTATTTAGCATGCAATCCCTTGCTAAATGTCCTTTCTTGCTGCACTTAAAGCACTCACCTTTCTTTTTTTCTCTCCTCAAAATCTTCTGACCTTTTGTCAGATTGTCTATTTCCCTGGGTATTTTTCTTACCCTTTTTACCTGACTGTACTACAAAGACCTCTGCTCCATCTTCAGCTGTGAAGACCTGTGTCTTCTTTTTCTTTTTACTATTAAAGTGTCTTTCAGCATGTCTGGCATATTCAAGTAAGGCTTGTAGCCTACTTGTTCGATGATCTATCATATGCTTTGTAATAAAGCTACTGATAGGTGCAATGCAACCTTTCAAAAGCATTTTCAGTTGCTGTTCATATGAGGTATCATGTGTCTGATTTTCAGGAATAGCCATACCACTATGGTTATTGAAACATTCCAATAATCTACCATAGTACCCATCTACAGTTTCATTCTCTTGCTGTATGCATTGATTAATGCAAGTCCAATCTGCTCTAGGTTTCCATTTTTCAGAAATTCGGTCTGTAAGACCTTTGACTCTGTTGTCTAATTCTGCGTCACTATGTGGGAGTGGTTTAAGCTCTGCATTACGAGGATTCCAGGTGCCACAAATCATGTGCCAGTCTGGACCCACAATCTGTCTAACTACCTTTTCTACTTCTTCCCCATTCAAGTGGTAACTTAGTCTCATACCTTGTAAATCTTGTAAAACTTTGTGTAATTAACTTTTGGATGGGGATTCCCTCTGTAGCTTTCGAATATCTTCCAGTGTCCATGGTCTATATACTAGAAGAGTTGGGTCCTGCCCTTCCTGTCCTGCCTGAGGATTTGGTACCTCGATCAGTGGACAGATTTCTTCCTCACTCTCTTCTAGTGTGTTTTTCCCTATTTGATATAAGTCTGTGTCCCCAAGTGTTTTACGTGTCCGGGACCTAGTTTCAATAGGATCTCTAACAAATGGTTTTAGTACTCTTGTAACTTCAGGATAATGTGGAGGTGGACCAGCTTGTCCTCCTGCTTCATATCCTGAAAAAGGCATTGGAGGGGGCGGAGGAGGGGCGTCGCTATTACTGTATTATTATCCTCTTTGTCGAAAAATAATGTTTTTGCATTTTTAGTTTTCTGTGGCGTGCGGTTTACTTCGTCAAGCCACCTGTGTGCGTGAGGAATGCCTAAGCGCTGTTGTTTTTGCCTGACCTTCTCGTCAGATTTAAGCTGTTTTAAAAGTTTAACTAATGAAATCTTGTTTAATTTACCATCAAATCCGTATTTATTAACCCATTTTGTATAATACCTTACATTATCAGTCCGTTGTAATTGCATATATTTTGCGTCATCAGTTAGGTTCGGATCTCGCGATTTTTTAGTGCACTGATTTCCCATTCTAAAAAATGTTACGTAACCCTTTTCACCACGTGGTATTTCAGTTCCTTACACAGTTTATCTAGAATAACTGTCTACCTTATTCTGTTTCCCTGATCTCTGACAAAATATACAGTAATTTCCTTTTGTCCCTGATCTGTACAACAAATCTCTGACAATGACATTTACTGTAACCTAGTCCCTGATCTAAAACAGAAAAAGGCAAATATTTTCCTACCTGAGCCTCCTGGGTCGACCAGTTCGAGACCGCTCTTGACGCCAGATCAGAAAGTGGCCAGCCTCTCAAGACGACAATTCAGTCGGAGGTCTTTGTGTTTCAAGAAGAACCCTTTTGGTAACTTCTCCTGCGCAGTATTCAACCACCGATACACTCTGATCTGCAGCTTACCAAGGGAATTCCGGTTCAAGGAGGACCAAACTGTTAAATAAAACCAAATGATAACAACACAGGAGGCTCAGATGAAAAAAGTTTACTAGTGTACACCAGGAGGCAAAAAACCATACAAGTACAGAGTTTTGTCTGACATGATGCAGGAAATACACAATTTTATATAGTCTTACATTCAGGCTGTGCCCACCTTACTGACGTGGTTAGTCACAGGGCACCTACATCACTATGGTCTACAATATTCTATTCATAAGAAAAAGCTGATGTTATACATTTTAAAAGTTTTCCCATGGGAATAATACAGCCTTGCAAAGCACCTGGTTCGTTATAATGTCTTTCTGTAAATGTTACTCTTCCAAGGTCTCAGGCTAGCTCGAATACAATGGTCGGTTCACTCTTGTAATATACTTCTTTGTTCTTCTTGCAACTTTTACTTTTAGCAGCTGTGTCTTATCTCTGATACATTCACAAGGTCAATTATCTCAGAGGAAGGAATAAGAATATTCAATGCTTTATACATTCAGTTTTCCTGACCCAGCAGATAATCATTAGTGAAAAACATAAGCTTGCTGAGCTGGCTACTGCCAGGGTCAGAGTTCAAATACACTGCAGCTCCAAAGCTTCAAGCAACTACATGTAAAATCATTCTTATTGCCATATTGTAAATAGAATAAAATGCATTATATACTATTTGCTTTTAAACTAGCACTTTATACATGTTCAAATACATATTTTTCTAACACATGCGGTCCTTTCCTGAAAAACAGGATCTACAAAAAGATAATGTTTTTCCCAAAATGCCATCACTGTGTTTGCAAAAGTTGCTCCACATGGGGACCCCATGGCTACACCCGTTTTCTGTAGGTAAAATTGTTTGTTGAACAAAAAATAATTGTTGTTCAGAACCAATTCCAATAAGTAAATAATTAGATCAATAGTTTGCCCTTCTAAATGCTTTTCTAAAAGGAAGTCCCTAACCCATTCGCACCCAAGGTCCTGTGGAATAGAAGTGTAAAGATCACAAACATCTATTGTGAAAAAATTAAGACTCTCATCAAAGGAAAGACTATTAATGGCTTCTAAAAATGCCCATGAGTCTTTACAAATTTGTGTTTCATTTCACAAAGCCTCTTTTAGTTTCAGATCAACAAATTTCGCACAACCGTATGTGATGGATTGTCTCCCATCAATAATGGGATGAAAGGGGGGGGGTTTGTAAGATTTTGTGAATTTTTGGTAACCCAAATAGAGTCGGAGTGATTGGGTGAATGATCTCTAAATAGTTCAAGAGGTCCAAACCAATACGACCTTCAATAAACAAATCCTTAATAAACCCAGTAATCTTACGATAAGCCCCATTTATTTCATTTAGGGACACTTTCATGTAAGCCTCACTATTCAGTAATAGTTCCATATTCAAAAAGTAATCCTCATTATTCATAAAAACCAACCCACCCCCTTATCCGTTTCATAATGCGAATATTGGCAAATTTAAGCCCATGTAAAGCATCTCTCTCTGATTGAGTGAGGTTGTTGCTTGATGTATTAGGTTGACAACATGTCCCCATAAGTGTCCTAAAATCATTTTCACAGATTTTTTCAAATAACGCAATAGCTGGATGCAAAACTGGGTTAAAGATACTGGCAACCCTGAAGACTTTAATGAGACTTGAATTATTACCTAATAACACATTCAAATTAAGTTTTCTTGTGAATGTTTTTAGGTCAACAAGGGTCCTTGCCAAATCACTTCTAGAAGTAGGGACAAAAGTAAGCCCTCTAGCAAGAGTTGAATTGAAATCAATTATTACCAAAAATTGGTGTTTTTTTGTCTGAGGACCAATTAATTAGTAAATATATTGCTGGCTGCCCTCACGTAGTTTTTCGAAGGGGGAAGAACTTGAAAGTTTTATTGGAATGTAATAATTCCAATTGCCACCATCCATATTGTGGCATGTTCAAGTGTGAAAACTGTCGCTGGTGTAAATATATCAAAGTAGGAAATTAATTTATAGTGAGAGGGAAAAAGTTTTACATTAATGATAAATACAATTGCAATACAAAGGGAGTGGTCTATCTAGGTTTATGTTCAAAATGATCTGCTTTTTACATTGGGAAAACTGATAGACAACTCAAGAATAGAATATATGAGCACTGTTATGTAATTGATAAAGGGAACATTAATAATGCCTTGGCTAGGCACATTTTACTATTTCCCTAACATTAATTTTTATTCTTGGTCATTGAAAAAATAATTGAAAATAGAAGAGGTGGCCCAACTAGTCTGAAACTTGAAGAGAGGGAAGTTTTATGGCAGTTGAAATTAAATGCCCTGGTTCCACCAGGCTTAAATGATATGATTTCCATCAAAAGTATTTTAAAACTAAAAGCTTTACTGAGGTAGAAGGAATAATTATTTACACGCATGTATTCAGTCTGTAGTAGGAATGTTTATTTTAATGATTTGTTTATACTTAGTTTAAAAGTTAATTATTAGTTTAAGGCATTAGAGATATTTTTGAGAAAAATGTTCTGGTACTTTAAAATAAGGTGGGGTGGTTGTTTTAGGAAATTATGTCATCATTCTTTATGTACTTAAGTATATGGTTGTAGTTTTAAATATGTTTGAAGAAGTTTACACATTTTAGTAAACTAAAGCACTTACAAAATTATTCTTGTTTCCAGTGTGGTGATTTCTCCTTTTTTACAACATTAACATTCTCAAGACCGTGTGATTGATGTTCCAAAAAAAAAAAACAACAAAAATTATGTTTTTGCAAGGGGTAAGTGGTCTCTGAACACCCCCTCCCCCACACTTGAGGGGCTGTTCTCCTATATCCCCTGCTAATTACATATGTCAACTCTGGGATTACACATTGCCCAATCCCCACTGTACCACAATCTCAGTACATAAAGTTTGACATTTCAGAACATCAGTCATATAGTCTTGACCATACAAAGCTCAACATTCTGAAAGATTGATCAAATGAAGAGGACCTCTACAAACACCTATGGACATAATTAGCTGATCTCATTAAGTTAAATTATTAGTTTCAAAAAGACAGAAATAGAAACAGTATAGATGGAATTAAGTAGTCTATTGTATCTTTTCACTTATATCTCTCATAACTGTCAGATAATATTTCATATATTTTACAAACATGCAGAAAAAAAGCTTTATGGAAACAGGCAAAATGAACAGATATTACCCCATAGGTGTGAAGAACACTTCAGAAGAAATCTTGATTTTTCTAATGTTTATCTTGCAACTAAATAAGTTCAAACAACTGTCTTGTTTTGAAATCTGGAGAATCTACTGCTGAAACAAAAAAATTATTTGAAAACTTCATAAAACAGCATATTGTAATAATACGCAATGCACACACAGTGACTCTACCTAAAATAATCTACAGAAAGTGTTTGGAATTAAAAATTAAAATTCAGTTACATATGTATATATTTCTGCACCATTTATGACTATAAAACACCTGTAATAAGAATAAGAAAAGTTTATAGAACCCATTGTAAGTAGCCATTGGACAGATTGGACATATGGACACTGTACTTATCTTCAGAAGCATTGTTTCAGGCAACAGGTCAGAGCCCAGAAAAGAACACTGATTGATCCAGATAATAAGGGCATGTATAATCTGGAGAGATCCTAACATCATTCTGTGAGAGTACAGACTGGGATAGCATTTTGGGTATAAAGGACAAAGCCACAGTGGGCATCTTACACTGTCAAAACATTCATACACTCATTCTCTGATACTTTATGTAGTCCTGGTGATGGGAGTGTTAAATTCTGGGGAGGGGAGAGCACAGCAAATAATTCTGACTAGTTGTGGATTGGATACTGGTCTTATGGCAGGGCATTCACACAAGCACACACACACACACACACACACACACACACACACACACACACACACACACACACACACACACACACACACACACACACACACAGCAAGCACACTTAGCAGTTTGAAGGATCACTAGAACACCTTGTTAAATCCACATGGACACAGAGAGACAATGTAGACACTACATGGAAGTCAATCTAGACAGTAATAAATGGAGAACTATGTGTAAGCACTATACCACCCACAAGCAACACAGCTTTTGTCAAAAGTTGTACTGGTTATGATGTTAGTTATAATGCCTGATACATATAATGAGAAAAGCCTACAATCATGCCAGGGGAGGGGGTACGGAAGAGGCACTAATTGAGGTATAGTAACCACAGCATTAACAGATGTAAGTCAGAACATGCAAAGGTTCCTGCCTGCATGATGACATGGGTGTTCCTAGGATGCTAATTTGTTTTGTGAATTCTTCTTTCTAGATGTTGCATTTACCAAGCTGTTGGGTTCATTTGAGCAGTGCTTGTTCACTGCTTGTTTACGGACATGATATGCAGTCTAGTCAGTAACCCAAGGAAGACAGCTGTTATTACAAAACATAGGTGACCTATTTAGCCCATAAACCTAAATCTAGGAATGGCCAGGGGGCTCTCATTAAATCTGCAGCAAAGGTTTAAATCACAGAAGCAGTCTCATTCATGACTATTACCATTACAACCACTTTTTTTTCATCCTGTGCATCACTGGGGCAATATCTAATTTTTATAACTCTCTCCCAAGCTTTTACAGCTTTATGTGGTTACGTTTGTACGCAGGTTCTAGCCTCCATGCAAAAAATTCCAAATTATATGAATACCACACAAAGGCAGAGCTAGACATTGCTTATGATGGCTACCAGTCAGTAACTGTTTAAGATTACACTGTGGAGAGACTTCATGAATGGGTTAGAGTTTATTGGAAATAGAAGTAGCAGAGGCAGTCTATGTAGAAATCACTGAGGCAGAATTGGTGACCATATATACCCTTCTAGGGAACAATTTGTACATTTTTTGCTCTATGTACTAACCCCTACATAGGTGAAAAGAGAAGAATGTCCCACACTCCATTTAAAACATTATAAGAATGTTAATATCCCTGCCTGACTCTCCTGAGTCAGAATGAGGATAAGACAGAACACATTCCCAGGTACCAACTGTTATTAACATCTTTGTGTGACAGTCTGCTATGCATTTGCTCTAGTCTTTTAACCATCATATTTCAGAACTTTAAGTATGCTGGCTATAACTCTCTGTAGTAGTACATATGTGACTACCTAAGCATACAAGTAAATTTGTTTCTATCTATGTACTATCACCCACAACATTGCCAGCGGCACATCATAATAGAGGCTTATTAAGTATTTCACAGTTTCCACATATTTGGCATTAAGACTCCAAGAAGATCAGGTGCATTTATAGCCAGTCAAGCTACTTAAGAGCGAGGGAGTTCTCTAAGGATGCGTAAAAGAAAACTGTCGTCAGAAGTGAATGATGGCTTTAAAGTGCCATTCAACACTTTAAGTACCTCTTGAGAACTGTTGAGTTGTAATAGCCCTGACAAGTCTGCCAAGATTTATGATCAGGTGAAAGGAAAGGCACATATTTAACATAAGAATGACCCCTGCCTGTCATTAATTAAATACAGTTAAGGGTGTTCTACATATGAAGATGTTCAATTACATATAATATTTTCAGGAAATCTATTGACATTTTTGCTCACTCTGTTTACTTTTAACAAAATAACAAAAAAATTTAAGCAAGTGCCTTGTTCTACTTTATGTGATTTAGTTTAAGAGTTTTACCATTAAAAAAGGTGGTAACATTTCTATTTAGTGGCTTTCCTATTACTTTTGTATTGTTTAAAAAATATGACATGCAACGAGTATTTGCTGCCAGTTTCACTGCCAACCTTTATTTTTTATATATTTTAATCATGAAAAGTGCTGTTAGAAGCCAGACCTAGCCCTGTACTATGGTTTAATATGAAGTTCCACACACTAAAATATCACTGCTCAGTAAAACATCTGGTGTTAGCTCATATGGGCTTAAACATACCCACTGCCATTAATGCATTAATTTTCTGTTCATGCTTGTAAGAGATTCCTGCACTAGACCATCTAAGCTCTTCATCTGAAAGTTATAAAAATGGAAATTAAAAGAAGAAACATTTATTTATACATTCAAGAAAAAATATAAACCTTCAACATTAGCAGCATTGCTCTTTGTCATATAAGCTCAAGCTAGATTAGTAAAATATATCTGACAATAGTAGGCATGCATCTTTTAGCCAATTTCACTCATCTCCTCAGTTAAACCTTCTTCCAGAAGCATTATTTTACATCAATAGTTTTAAAATGTATTTAACTAAGCACAGTAACTGGAAAAAGCAAATAACCTAAAGCAATAGCCCATTTTCTGGGCAGAATTGAACAATACTAGAGCTTCCATAGATGGCCTTATGGCATAAGGCCTCTAAATGCCTGTAGACCATCTGTTATTTCTCAGCACTGCCATGTTATTGTATACTATTACTTGCATACCCTACTCCCAAATGCCAGTGCTTTATCATTTTAAACAACAGGTTGCAGACCTTAATGTGTAAGGTCTGCAGATTCAATGCTGATAGCACACTATGGTGAACAAATGCCAAGGCCAAACAGCCTGGAGACAATTGGCCTGAATTTAAGAGTGTGCTGATATTTCTTTGGACTATTGTCTTCATTTAGCATACAAACTATATATTAGAGATGACTTATTTTCTCTGCAGTCAAATCAAGCAGAGTTTATCAGCATCCAAAGGCCAAAAATAAGATTTCCAAAAGGGCACTTCTGCTTTAGTTATATACATTTATATTTGCTCATTATTGTCACCACAGATGGAAGCTTTCACATCCTTCACCACCTTACAACCTTGCTACCTTAAAATTAAAGATATATTTTTCATGAATCCTTCTGACACTTTCCATGCATACGGAGTTAATATGATCTGAATCGTCCCATGTAAGAATGATGCTGTGCTGTTCTGTTCTTAGTGGATTTTCTTGCACTTCTATTAATGAGGAAGTATTATTAAAAATGTCTATAAAAGATGGTACATATGCATATTCATTTATTCAATTAACATTTGTTTACCGGATAAGTGGACTTGTCAGATGACTCTCTCCATCTATGACTCAGGCCTGGGTAAACAAATATAATCAATAGTCACACAGAAAAAGCAATAAACCACATTATTAATACAGCAAAACTAGAGATAAACCATGTAGAAATATTTACGATATTTGTAATAACTGCAGTGGATGTACATTTTAAGTGGTTAGAGCTACCTCACTAGATTTAGAATGACTAAGTAGAAAAATAGAAGTCAGCCAATGTGAGGCTTGTTATTGGTGAGAGTTGGCAAAAGAGTATCATTCTATTAAATCAAGTAGTATTGATTTATGGAATATTTAAAGGAAGAAATGGCAGAATTTCTTGAGCCAGGTGGGATGGCATTGCGTAAGGTAGGACCATTTAACGGAAATCCCCTTTAGTAAGTCTGAATGTAAATGGAGGGTACTAGCATTGTCGTTAGCACTACATAGAAAACAGTGGTTAGTATTTCTAGACAGTAAATGAACATAGAATCACAGAAGCTAAGAAGTAACAAGCGTGTAGATAGTAGTGGCCAGCACCACTGAAGCTCTAAAAGGAAGAGCACACGTATTATTGAAAAGCAATAAATTGCAACAGTGTCTTCTAGCATGTGACACAATAAAGAAGCAACAGATGTTATTGACTGTTTTTCAAAGCACTTACAGTGCATTTAAGTTGCTTAAGTCACGAAGAGGAAGTTAATATCCAGCCATTGCAAAGCCAGTGTTCTCAGGTATGCTGAATCATGCATCAGGAGTAATACAATGAGTTAACATGTATGAGAGTTTTAGTTGTTTTAGTACCTTGCAGCTAATAATTCAGAATGTATTGAATGAAAGTGTGTGATGAAGTAATTTGCTTAGGTGTTTCTAAGTATTTATTTGTTCAGAGGGCTTATTAAGTGGGACAGTGATTTGTAAATGGGGCAGTTAATATGAGGCTGGACATTTGTTGCATGTTAGTACATATTCAATATACTATATTAATTAACTAGCTATCAGATCATCTGTTCTCTGGACCTGTCTCTAAATGCTTGGGCTAAAATATAATGCTGTCCACTGGTGCCTGACAGTTAATTGCACATGAATGTATTACCACAAATAGGCACTATTTTTGTTTGTTTTTGGTGAGCTCTTTTTATGTGCTATATAAGCACTATTTTTGTTTCCCCAATTTAGTATTTGGTGGTCTTAGTATTAAGAAAGACGACTGCTTCAGTTATATATCCATGCACAGGAAGAAGATGAGTCAGGACATTCCTAACTTAAAAACTGGTGTTTTCTTTTGCATTATTTTTGTTATCGTTATGCAATGTTTGGCACTTTGCTTAGAATACCTGCTGCATATGCATTTTATTATTTCTTGTTGCACAACTACTTCATGTATCACTATTTTTTCCTTAGATCATTCCATTTAACCAGTTAGCAGCCAACAATAAATAATAAATAAATACAGTGGTACCTTGTATTGGGTGCACAAACCGCATTCCTTGCATGTCACAAGTGATCTTCCTGCCAGGGCACAATGTATCCCACTGAGACTGGAGGCTCCTGAAAACATTGCCTGCTAGAAAACCAACATTACATACTGAGACAAGGCTTACCTGCCCTGCTGTGGATGGTGAA